>NC_079894.1:26240575-26308075 GCF_024868665.1 Triplophysa rosa | reverse complement strand
AGGGGAGAGACTCTCAGACCAAACCACACTCTAGAGACGCACCTGCCGTGCCCGTAGGCACGCACTGCTCTGTTAGGTAGTAGGTCTTGACCGGAATTAACCAGTACCGGACCAGCCACCCCTTATTCCCCTTTCACCTTCGGGTTTGGGATAGAGACTCATAGCATCCCCCAAGCCCAACCCGGCTCAGGCACCTCCCCCCGAAGGGGAAAGAACCCTCACCGAGCCGCGCTCAAGGAATACACCGGCACGCGCCCGTAGGCCCGCCCTGCTCTGTTAGGTGGCCGTTCCTGACAAGAATTAACCCGTACCGGATCGGCCCACCCCTTGTTCCCAATGTAACCGTTGTCGGTGGTTTCCTGACTGCAAATCCAAGTTAGAAATACTTCGGGCAGGCTCCCCCTCCGTGGAGGGGGAGAACCGCCCTATGTGTCTGTATTTAGGAACACGAAGACTTCCGTCTGCGAAATTCCAGTCGCGGGGAGATTCCGAGGAATCTCTCCGATCAATTGGGACCGTGTTGAACAGCACGGTTATGATTTGCATCGCGCCCGAGACACGTCCGTCCCGGGCTCCGACCTCCCCGAGGAGATCGGTTACCCGGGATAGGACGGCGCTCCGTTACTATCGGAGCTAAGGCCACCCCGGGCTCCGGCCTCCCGTAGGAGAACCGGTTACCCGAGGAGTGATCCTCCTCCCTGTAGATGGGGACCGCCCCGGACGTCGGACCCTCGAGAGAGCCCGAATATCCGGGACGGCACCCCCATCCCCAGGGACAAGACCGGCCCAGGACACCGACCTCCCAAGTGATGGTCGGCGCCCGAGTCGGCCCTAAGGTGGTTCTTGCCTTCCTACTACCACGGTTGTGAGAGATAAACCGTATATCCCAGCCTCGCGTCTGGGTTCGGGTAGAGACGTAGACGGCAGTTCCCCGCCGTCGTATCTCTGTTAGGGAACCAGCATTAGGCAAGAGAACCTCTCAACCAGGGCCAGCCCCCCCTAAGACATAACAAACATGGTTTGGGAATAACCGCTCACTGGGCCGACCCCCCACGTTACAGGCCCACCCAGTGAACTTTTCACCGGCCCCTGAAACACCTCTCCGTGAGAACGCCGTTAGTATCGGGCCCCCCCGACCAGGGGGGTTTGGCAGCCCGACGCTAATAGCGCATTGGAGAGGATAAGCCAAGAGTCGGCCCGCAGGTAAAACCGAGCCAGGCGCCCCTCGGATATGCTCGACCCGCCACAAACACCCCCCCCCAAGGGGGAGAGGATGCCCGCACCGAACCGCACAGAGAGAGACAACCCGCCCGGTCCACCTACAGAAGAGACTGGATGCGTTATCGGATATGCGCCGCCCGCCCTGGGCACCGCCCCCCGCACCGCGACAGGGGGGCGGCGACCCAGGCCGGAACGACGCAGGGGAAGACGCACCTCACTACTACTGAGCTGTTCACCACGCAGCTCTGATCCGAGCACATTGGATCTAGGGTTAGGCACGGGGTTAGTGTGACCCCGCTTAATGCCCTTTGGTGACGACCAGTCCGGCCAAGAATCAACTAAGCCGTACCAACCACCACCGTCCGTCACCTCACGTCCGTGGTTGCCGTGCGCAAGCCCTGGAGAACGTCCGCAGAACATCCAGCGAGTAGAGAAGAACTCTCCTACACGCCAGCTTTGCAAACGCTCGCGCTCTAGTACGTCCCATGCCCAGAGCTTCCAAGACCCGCTCATTAGCTGCGTACCACAGGCCTCGGGCCCCCAATGGGAACCCGAACACCTGCAGTTCGCCCACTCCCAGCGTCCGAGCGATCACCTGTTTATGGGGGCCATAGTACCTAACCTTCTCCTTGTCCGCATCACGGAGCGAATTCGAGTCAAACTCGAACCGCACCGTGACATCAATGACCAAGGCCTTAGAACCCCGGACGAGCACCAGGTCAAGCCGCCGCGACTCCCCGGAGGCAGTCACAAACGGCCATTCCCGATGAACCTCCCATCCGAGACCTTCGGCCTCAGTCGCCAGAAGACGACAGATTTTATTGTGCCGCAATATCCTAGCCGGTTGTACCCCGGGGCACTGCCCCAGGATGTGAGAGACCGATTCCAACCTGGATGAGCAGAGCCCGCACGAGGCAGCAGTTTTAGGTCTGCCCCTGCACCGAGACTCACGGGTCGGGTACACGTTGGCTCTAACCTGCAGCGCCGCAATGAAGCAGCGCTCGGTAAAGCCCTTGTGCGTTCTCAGCCAACCGTTGCTTGCCGGGCAACCCTTAAATCTGGCAATCCCTCTCCCTTGAACCGGCAACTCTGCCCATCTTCGGAATTCCTTGGCTCTCCAGTCGCATGGATACGGGCACGGACAGGCGGGCGTCAGCAGGCAGGGCTCGTCTTCGTTTGCGCTCACATTCCACGTTCCCAACCGTGGAATTCCATCTTCGCCCCCCCCTGCCCTCAGCCATAGTCGCCTGAAGTGATCATGTGCCCAGTCGCTAGTCGCCAATGCTTTCACCACCTCGTTTGATGAGACAGATAACCGTAACCAACGTCTCGCCTGCATAATCGGGGCTTGTCGGGCGAGCTTGCAGATCCCCAGGCCACCATCCCGGTTCCTTGCATATAATAGCCCATCACAAGTAGACTGTGGAAGGCGCAACCACCCTTTCACAGCTTCCTTGACGATCCCGTCCAGGCGGTTGAGTTTGGCCGGCCCGAGTTCGGCGTGATCGGCCAGGTAGTGGAGTCGGGGTATCGCGTGCCGATTCAGCAGAGTCACCTTCTGGGATGGCTTCAGTGGAGACGCAGCTATACGTCTCACCCAATTGTCAAGAGTACTGACCTGATCCGGCTTAACAATCCCAACCCATGGATTGCATTGTGCCCCAAGGTATCTGAACGATTCCTCGAGGCCGATAAACTGTAGGGCCGTACCCCCCAGAACCCATGGGGGACAATCGTTAATCGTGTACGCACCGCTACAAGGCCGGATGAGGAAGCCGAAGCTTTTCCTCTGGTTAACTCTGAGGCCAGTAACTTGACAAAAGGAGTCCAATACCTTCAAGTGTTCTACCATGCCCTTCCAGGATCCGCTTATCAGCACGAGGTCATCGGCGAACACCAGACTCGACACCGAATGACCTTCGAGACGATACCCGTTACCACCTTGTTCCACAGAATGGATGAGAGGATCCATTGCCAGGTTGAAAAGCAGAGGGGACAAGGGATCCCCCTGCTTAACACCCTCAGTGCGATGCTTGGAGTAAAGCCGTCTCCAACCTTGACCCGCGTCACGCCGTCCGTATAAAGTTGTTGGACCAACTTTATCATGTGCAGGTCCACCTTGATCAACCCAAGCGCAGCCAAAAGATGCTCATGGGAGATTGAGTCAAACGCCTGAGCGAAGTCGATCGATACCACTGCGAGTGGGCTGCTGCACTCCGATTTGCAGTGTTTGACGAGGCCCCGTAGGACCTCGATGTTCTCCGAACACCCGGGGGTGGGACGAAACCCCCTCTGACTAGGATGAAGCGGACAGGCCAGAGCCAATCGCTTCGCGAGAATCCTAGTAAATACCCGTAAAATCAACGACCCAATGGTGATTGGCCTCCAATTGCCCATCTCCATCGCCTTACTTGGGTCTATTGATTTGGGTAGCAGCATCGACCGACAACTTTTCAGACGGGTAGGTATGACTCATGTTGAACATGCGTGTGAGGGTCTCATCCTCTGGGTCCCACTCGAGAATGTCCTGCTTACCGATACCATCAGGACCCGGTGCGGTATCTTTCGCGACCTTGCGGAGGCTAATCTGTACCTCACTCTCTGTAATGAGCCCAGCCAAGCGATCGTTATCCGCGTGTTCCCCCGCCCTGAATTGACCCAACCCGCGGAAAACTGGCCGGTTTTCCCACTTAGACTTGTATGCCTGAAACACACATTGCGGGGAGATCGGGCAGTTCTTCTGGACCCCACCGTCCAGGATCTCCTCCGCCAAGCGGGTCGGGTCGGTACGAAACAAGTGTTGGACTCTGCGGAAGGCCGCCCTCCTGACCTGACTAGCATGTCGCCTTCGCAGAACACTTAGGGGAACACGTCCTCTCTTGCGGTGAGAGGTTGCTGGGCCCACTTTTGCTTCCTGGGACCATCCCTGGAGCATTAGTGAGGTAACCTCTGTGACCATTGCAGGAATTTGGTCATTACCCTCCATCCAGGCTTTCAGGACTTGGATATAGTCCGCGTCATCGCCCTCAACCTCTCTCACCATTTCACGAACGGACTCTCGGAGTTCAGCCTCGAGCCCGCTCTCTGGCAAGGTGGGTGTGCATAGAGGGACCGATGAGCTCGCAGTAGGCTCAAGCGGCATTATTCCGTCCTCAGAGACATCTACTCTTTGACGCTTCGCCCTTGTCGAAGCGTCCGGGTCACCAACCAACAAGGCCTGCATAGCTCCTGTCTCCACCGTTTCCCCACTGGGGCCGACTTTTGCCCTATGCAATGCGATCCTCTTCCTGTTACGCACAACCGGGTGGATATGCATCTCGTGGATACTACATCCTCTCCGCGTCTCAAACGTGGCATCGCATGCCTCACACCGGATTGGGCCCGGTGGCTTCGTCACGGGGTGGCCCTTGCACTTAGGGACATGACACGCGATCGAGTGAGCCAGGTCGGATGTTTTCCCGCACGAGACGCACATAAATCTAACAGGAACGCTCTTGTGCATAGCCGAATTGTGCTTCTTCAGCTGTGTCAACGTCCCCATCGACCTTCCACAAAGTGCGCAACCGTGTGCCTCGAAAGGCACACAGATCACGAGCCCCGCTGGTCCCAGCTGGGCTGCAGGAGGAGTGGCCATGGCAAAACCATCCTCCAAGTCAGCAACCGTTTGCACCGTTGCAACGGTTTCTCGGACATCGCCATTAGTTCCGAGTTGATCAGCACGAGCTCTTGGTGCCCCCAACATCGGACCAGGCCTCTCCCTGATCCGCGTCAGAACCACCGAGCACTCTCTAAGTCGTCCGTCAATTCCAGTAGTCACAAAACCGAGGCGGCCGCCGTCAGCACCTCGCCCCCTGGCCAGGGGAGGGCGGAGGGGGTCTAACCATACTGAAGTCACGCAACCCCTACGCTTCTTCAGAGCAGCTTGATAAACCGGGCGACCTGCTATCCGGTATGGGTTTTTATCCTCTGACATTGGATAAAAGTGCTTGCCAAATGAGTCCGTCGTGTCCCGGTCTCCGAGTGTCAACTCTGACGGCACATGACGTGGTAATGAGAGGGAGGAATAAAAACGAATCAGCCCCTCTCTGGCCTTTTTCTTTGTCCCCCTCATCAATCATGCTGGGATGGGTTGCGCCCTGACCCGACGTATCGGGCCAGAGACGCCGTTGGTTCCAGGACAGAACACTCGGACTCCTAACAAATACTCGGAGCCTCGTATTCCTGACCCTGATCGCCAAAACCAGTTTTGATCAACTGATGGTAGGTTGGGCTGACCTTACGCTGCTCGTATTCTGGCATACTTTTGACTCACCAACCCCATTGATTAATGCGGGACAAACGGTTAGACTATCGTCAGGCAGCAGGCGACGCCCTTGTCTTTCCCAAGACACCAAGTACCCGTGGCATCACCCTTCCCCACCGATGCTGTTTCTCATTGCCAGTTGAATTCATCTCCGGGTAAGAAAGCAACTTCGGAGGGAACCAGCTACTAGATGGTTCGATTAGTCTTTCGCCCCTATACCCAGGTCTGACGACCGATTTGCACGTCAGGACCGCTGCGGGCCTCCACCAGAGTTTCCTCTGGCTTCGCCCTGCCCAGGCATAGTTCACCATCTTTCGGGTACCGTCGCGCGCGCTCTCGCTCCGCCTCCCCGACGCTGCGGGCGAGACGGGCCGGTGGTGCGCCCCCCGCCGTGGCGGGGGGATCCCACCCCAGCGGGCCCGCGCCCGCCTTCACCTTCGTTGCGCCTCGGGGGCTCTCTCGCACCCTCCGACTCGTGCGCGCATCAGACTCCTTGGTCCGTGTTTCAAGACGGGTCGGGTGGGTGGCCGTCTTCGCCGCGGACCCCGTGCGCCCTTGGTCGAGGGCCTGTCCCCGGCCTGGCCGCCCGGCGCGGTCGGGGCGGACCGAGGACGGTCCGCTCCGGTCGACGTCCGAGCGGGGAGCGGGGGGCCCCGTCCCTCCCCCGCGAGGGGGAGAGAAGGCGCGGAGACACTGCCCGCGGCCCCGGGGGAAGCGGCGAAGTCGGGGCGAGGGGGCGCTGTAAAGGTCGCCGCCGTAGCAGCGAGCCACCTTCGCCCCGACCCTTCCTGGCCGACCCGGAGCCGGTCGCGGCACATAGCCGCGGAGTAAGCATGTGGGTCCCGCGCCCTGGGCACATGTCCCGCGCCCTGGGCGGACGGGGATTCGGCGCTGGGCTCTTCGCTCGCCGCTACTGAGGGAATCCTGGTTAGTTTCTTTTCCTCCGCTTAGTAATATGCTTAAATTCAGCGGGTCGTCTCGTCTGATCTGAGGTCGCAATCGGAGATCGCGTGGGTCGGCCGCCCGGGCCCGGGGCTGGCCTGGGAGCGTTTCGCCCCCGGCGCCGCGCCCCGTGTCCCGGCGGAGAGACGCGCCCGGCCGCCCCGGCGCGGTCAGCGGGTGAAGGATCACCGGCAGCCGCGCGCGGGGAGGCTCGGACGCGCCCTCGCGGGGCGGGGAGACGTCAGACGCTGGGGGCGGTCTGCACTTAGGAGGATGAAGACGCTCGGGGGCGCCTGCGAGCCTCCAGCCGCGGCGGGTCCGATCGATGGGAAAGCGACCCTCAGACAGGCGTAGCCCCGGCAGGAACCTGGGGCCGCAATGTGCGTTCGAAGTGTCTATGATCAATGTGTCCTGCAATTCACATTAGTTCTCGCAGCTAGCTGCGTTCTTCATCGACGCACGAGCCGAGTGATCCACCGCTAAGAGTTGTCTCAGAGTTTTCGCGACCCGCGTCGCGCGTTCGTGTCCGTTTGCCAACATGGTTTGGTTTTTTTCCGAGGGAAGAAAGGGGTGTGGGGACCCCGGGCGGGCGCCCGGGTCTTTGAACCCACGGCCCGCTCTCCGCCCGTGAGGGCGGAGGACGCACCTGCGGGTACCTGCCGGGGGCGGCGGAGGCCGGGGGGGAGCCGGGGCGGGACGCGGTGTCGGCCGATCGTCCCGCGCCGAGGTACAGGTCCCAAGGGCCGGCCGGGGGTCTCCCCTCCTCGCGCGATTCGAGGCCAGGCCGGTGTTCTGGCAGACAGTCAAGTGACACACGGGTCTGGTCGGGGGCCCCCGGGCGAAGACGGGACGACGGGGGCCGTTGTCCCCGCCGTCCCGCCGCTCTGGATCCGGGCGCGCGCCCGGCAACCGACAATGATCCTTCCGCAGGTTCACCTACGGAAACCTTGTTACGACTTTTACTTCCTCCCGTAAGAAGGATCACCACAGGTAATCTCAGTCCAGTAAGACAAGGACCTCCATGTATGATAGAATGTGGCCTATCATTCGGCCCGCCATTTGAAACAGGTTGCTGTCATGTAGTACAACAGATGCAGAAGGAACACGGTGGTTTCTTTCCCCCTCGAAAAGGGTTGTGGCAGAAGAACCTTAAGAAATAACATTAACCTTAACCTGAGCCAAAAGATTTTCACTGCATGTTTACTATAACTAATCCACCTCTGGACTGAAGCAATCAGAGCAAGATAAGGAAAGGAGCAGCTTCTGTTGCTTTTATGCTGAGGTGCTAGTTCTGTGTTTGTAAAGGTGTGTGCCAAATGGCCCATTCACGGCTGAAACTGCTTTCAGAAGCAGACCACCACTATCATGGACAATTTCAGTTCAGATTATCTTGTACGTTACACGCTCTCTATAGCAGCGGTTCTCAATCCTGGTCCTCGCGGACCCCCGCTCTGCATATTTTGTGTTTCTCTCTTGTTTAACACACCTGATTTAAATCGCCAGCTCGTTAGATGAGAGCTCAATGATTGAATCGTTCCGATTGACGTGCTCTCTGACCAGTGTTCATTGCTCTCTACTCACTGCACACAGGAAATCGGCTGAAGTTAATTTAAGAACACGAACACAGCGTCCTCACACAGACAAAACCTACTACGAAGTTTGAAGGGTTATTTAACCGTAATCTTGAGATTTGCGTAGTCACGCTTAGTGCCCTTTGGATGGAACATATACGCCCATTTTGAACTGGAATTATGGCAGAATATCTAGTGATGTTTACTTCGCAGGGCTCTTACGGGCATATTGAACAAACCTCCGAAGCGGTAGGAGAAGCATACAACATATGCAGAGCAGGGGTCCGCGAGGACCAGGATTGAGAACCGCTGCTCTATAGAGAAGACCTACCTAAAAGATGTACTGTCTAGGCATCTACTGCTTTATCCACAGACAGAATGCTGGGTTATGGACTGAAATCAGTTAATGTTTACATCAACCATCACAATGAAGAGAAAATTTGATCTGTATATAAATTGTGTGTGTGTGTGTGTGTGTGTGTGTGTGTGTGTGTGTGTGTGTGTGTGTGTGTGTGTGTGTGTGTGTGTGTGTGTGTAACTGTATTGCAACCGATTACATACCCAAATTTAAAGTGAAGCCACTTTTCAGTTTTTGCATAATCAATGAAAAAACATGACGGTTGACTCCTTTGCCAACAGCTGCATCTCCTAGAAACAAATAATTTAATAAAAAAAAAGAAATGGAAGAAATTGTACTGCATTTTACATGCGATAGTTTCATAAAATTTTGTTTTAATAATTACAATAAATGATTGCAAATAATACCTGTCAATCTACATTTCAATGGAGCTGACCAATTAGCACTGTTCATTTTATAAAATGATATCAGTGTACTGTCCTGTTCATCCTCAGTATCAAATTGGTTGAGGAGTAGTGACAGAGGTGGACAGTGTACATTTTGGGAAAGCAATTCTTCACAGAACATCCGAGATGCTTTCTGAGGGTCGATTTCATTTTTCCATGCTAAAAAAAAGAAATTCTCATTTTGTGCAAAGGACATTTTAAAAGCATTGTTGAATGAACGTATGGCTACAGACAAAGCCACAACACATGAAAGGTTTGACTATATATATATATATTAGGGCTGTCAACGTTAACGCGTTAACGCATGCGATTAATTTTTTCAAATTAACGCGTGAGGAAATATTTATCGCAATTAACGCAGCATCCGTTTGTTTTGACATCCTTTGTCTAGCGTTACATTATGTAATCACGCTCTTATTCGTGTACAGGCTTTTAAACCACTTAAGCGCGATTTGAAACAGTTGCTTTGAGGCGTTCAATGAAGATAGACAGCTTCTAACTGTGGGACGCGGCAAAACGCAACGCGAGGTCCAGCCTGGTGTAAACAGTCACCTGCTAAGGGCTGCGTCAGTGAATCTCTGTCAGACAGCGCATCCGTGTTAATTTCTCTTTCGTGCTTGAATGGATAAAACCACACAAGATTATGTCAGAAAGCCTGTTTTGTCTAGCATTATCTTAAGCAAGATTTCAAGGTGTAAAATAAAATCTTAAATGAATGCAAAGAGTTGTGAAAATGGGAGTGCGGTGACGGTCAGATCTNCAATTCACTCCTGATCAATTTGCTTAATTTACAAGTATTTGGCGGTTGTATTATTGACAGGTAAAAGCCTAAACCTCAAGTATGATGACCCAATTTTTTCCAATGTATTTCCAAGAAAAAGAACATAGTCTTTATATTCAGAACAATATGGTCGTTTCAAAGCTGAATAAAAAATGTATGAGAATTAAAAGTCAAAGCTCTAATACAGACAATTAATCATAATAATCGCAATGATTTATTAGACAATTAATCGTCAGCCAAATTTCATAATTGTGACAGCCCTAGTAGGTATTTCATAAGACCTGTGTGGGAGATTGTGTAATTGCAGTAAAACATCTTTAGAATATGTACTATATGCATTATCCAATACACAGATAATGCATAAATGTAGTTATTTATAAGGTTCTAACTGACATTTTGGTCAAACTTGAGTTATTCACATATTCTTGTTCTGTGACAACTTATTTACTTTATGCCATGTTTGTTTTTTTAAATGTGTGCATTTTGGGACTTTTTTTAGAAAACAAAAAGGTTCTATCTACAAAATCAAATTTTAATTTGGTGCAATAAGGCAGTGTTTCCCAAATCTGGTCCTCGGGGCACACCTTCCAGAATGTTTTAGATCTCTCCCTATATAAAACACCTGATTCAACTCATCACTCAGGTGTTTCATATAGGGAGAGATCTAAAACAATCTGGAAGGTGTGCCCTGAGGACCAGGGTTGGGAAACACTGCTATAAGTTCTATCTGCAAGAGCCAATCAGCACTTTGAATGCACACAAGAGGACCAATCAGGATCAGCTTTCTTTGTCATGTGACCGGACTTCTCAGTGACGGGAATATCTGAGGAAACAGTGCAACACAAAACAATGTTTAAAAGAAACCTCAAGGTTGACTGTTTTGTCACAACCGGCTCAGAAGTAGTGACAATAAAGGGAAAATACGCAAACGAACCCATAATAAGAATTTATTATAAATGAATTAATACAACGTAACAGAACATAAACAAAACAATAAGAACAAAACAAGTTGTCCAGCAGGGAAGGGGCCAAGGATCGGGCTTCACACGACTAAATGCAGTCTTCAATTATATCGGCAACAGGTGCACCTCATCAAGCAGGTTGGCACCAGGAGAATCACCTGAAACGCACACATACGACCTGCAGGGGTCGTAACACCCTCCCCCATAAGAAAGGACCTAAATAACGGAAAAAAGAATATTAAAAAAAACTTCATCATACCCCGCAGCTCTCTACAATTAGGTCCTTCACAATCACGACCCTAAGGAAGCAAATTTTAAAAACAGAATATAAAGAGCATGGCGATAATCAGCAGAAGAAGAAAAAAACAAGACATTAAGGTAGAGCGGCTCTAGATAAAGCATCGGCCATTATTTTATCAGATCCTTTAATGTGGCGTATGTCCAAAGCATAGGACTGCAAGAACAGACACCACCGAGTAAGATGCTGGTTCGGGCTTCTTAAAGAATGCAAGTACGTAAGCGGGTTATGATCAGAATAAACTATCAATGGAACTACTTCCCCACCCACATAAACTTCAAAATGTTGGAGCACCCAAATCAGAGCCAAAGTCTCCTTCTCAATGACGGAGTAATTCAGTTGATAGGAGATATAACTAACTCCTAGAAATAACTAACAGGTCGGTCAATCCCCTCATCATCGGCCTGCAATAGCACTGCTCCGGCACCCACATTACTAGTAGCATCCACACATAACTTGAAAGGTTTATCAAACTGTGGAGGTACTAGGACTGGAGCAGATGTTAGAAGACACTTAATCTCATCAAAAGCTCGTTGACAAGCTGATGTCCATACAAATGACACTTTAGCCTTAAGCAAATCCGTTAATGGAGCCACTACAGTTGAAAAATTTGCACAAAAGTTACGGTAATAACCGACTAACCGCATCAGTTCTTTCTTAGTGGTTGGGCATGGAAAAAAGTCAATGGCCTCCACTTTGGCACGCACCGGACGCACACAGCCTTGACCCACCACCTTACCCAAATAGGTGACAGTTGCCCTGGCAAACTCACACTTTGCCAGGTTCACAGTCAAATTAGCCTCCTTCAGGCGGTTAAACAAGGCAGCAATGCGTGTTAAATGTTGTTCCCAAGAATCACCATTGAGCTTGAAATGGTGACCCTTCTAAAGGGAAAAGAATAAGCACCTGATCACCAGGACTAAATTGCTGTCGTTGTGTTCTACGGTCAAAAAGAGATTTCATTTTTCTCTGAGTTGCAAACAATTTTTCACCAGCCCATTTCCCCACCTCATACAACCTACGACGAAAATCATTCACATAGTTAATCAAATTTTTTGGAGGTTGAAGCTCATCACAGGAATCGCCAATGGGCTCCGCACCGTATGCCCCAAAACTAAATCATTCGGGCTAAACCCAGTGCTTTCTTGGCAAACCTCTCAGGCTGCCAACACCAACCATGGTATCCCCTCCTCCCAGTCACTATCCATCTCTATACAATACACACGTAACAGAGATTTAAGAGTTTGATGGAAACGCTCCAAGACTCCTTGACTCTCTGCGTGATAAGCACTTGACTTATTATGCCTAACCCGCAACAGTCGCAACACTTGGGAAAACAAGTGAGAAGTAAAATTGGAGCCTCGGTCACTCTGCAAAACCTAAGGAATACCAAAGACTGAAATAAACTGTGTTAGAGCTTTCACAACTGATCTCGCCGTAATTGTGCGGAGGAGATAAGCGGCCGGATAGCGGGTTGATGCACACATCACTGTTAACAAATATGTGCTTCCCGATTTTGATCGGGGCAAAGGACCAACACAATCAATAACAAAATTTTCAAATGGGGAACTAATGGCTGGGATCGGATACAAGGGAGCAGGTTTAATCTTCTGATTCGGTTTGCCAGCAATTTGACAAACATGACAAGTCCTAATATATTCACCAACATCTCTCTTCAATTTTGGCCAAAAGTAATGATGAAGAATACGATCATAGGTTTTCCTTACACCCCAAAGACCAGCGATATCCCCATGAGCTTCCTGCAGAACCAAAGAGCGAAACTTAAGAGGGACCACTACCTGGTAAACTGGATCACCAGCAAAGTTGGTCCCATGAGTGATCCATTTTCTCATTAATAACCCATCCTGCAAAAAAATAACCATTAGAAACATCTCTGATTTGGTCAGAAGGAAGAACAAGGTCAAATAATTCACTAAGACTAGAATCATCTTTTTGACCTGCCACCATCTCAGACCGAGAGAGAGAAAGAGACTGGAGCCCAGCAAGATCCGGCTTCACGGACACTTCAGAATCATCAGACCCAAATGCAGAAGGGGATTGATTATCACTCATAGCTCGAGTCACAGCACAGGCTGGATATACATCACAAGGCCTCAGAGCCTCTTCACTTGGTTTCCCTGGAAAAACTGGAACAGAAGAAACCACAAGAGATGAAAAGCGGTCACCCCACACCTTGCCACCTGCCAAATTATTGCCCAAAATGACATCAATTCCCTCAATGGGCAGCGAGGGCCGCACTCCAACCACCACTTCTCCCTCCACCAGGTCAGAAGACAACACAATTTTATGTAGAGGCACAGACATTGTATTCATGCCAATTCCCCTGATAAGAACACTAGTCCCTGTATCACTCTCAGAGGAAAAAGGTAAAACAGAATGTAACACAAACGATTCTGAAGCCCCAGTATCTCTTAATATTTTTACAGGTACTCTTTCCCCATCTAACAAAGACACATACCCATTGGTAATAAATGGAGCATACTCAGAGTCACCCTTGTTCACTATCTTACAGGCAGCAATAGGTTCACAAGTCAAATCAATGATATTATTAGGCACAGTTGTAACAGAAAACACAGACTTTACCCTCACATTAGATCGGGCCTCACAAGACTAAATGCAGTCTTCAATTATATCGGCAACAGGTGCACCTCATCAAGCAGGTTGGCACCAGGAGAATCACCTGAAACGCACACATACGACCTGTGCATGATAAAAGCAAGGAAACAGCACACTCTTAGAAGAAAAACCCACATAAATATTTATTTTATCTCTCTCTAATCTCTCTAATACAAACACAAATATCTTTCACAAGAAGCCTATAGTAAGATCAAACAGGATGAAAACACACCTTTTTGATTAGGGAGTGATGAGGGGGGTTATGTAGGTAGTTAGCCCCACTGAAGGAAGGGTTGGGGGTCAGAGGAGACCCCAACAACAGTCATAAAACATAAATGTCATCGAGATTGACAGGCCATGAAAGTCTCCATTTGAGTGACTGGTTGACAGAACTTTGACAGGGGGTCATAAATCAATCAAACTTTTGACACAAGGTATATGATTATACTACTTACAACCCATCACGCTCTCTAAGATCTTAAAACTCCAGACTTTTGATAACACCTAGAATAACTAAATCCACCAAAGGGGGTAGAGCTTTCTCATTCGTAGCACCTAAACTCTGGAATAGCCTTCCCGATACTATTCGAGGGTCAGACACACTCTCCCAATTAAAATCTAGATTAAAGACACATCTCTTCAGCCAAGCATTCACTTTTAATGCAAAATATGCTAAATAAACCACCGGGAGACTGCATTTATTAGATATTATTTACTAGAATAATCTTGATTGTTCTATAAACACCATGCACTGTGCTGTTTTTTACCTTTTTTGTGTTTTTCAGTTTTTCTGATTTTCTCCTGTAAAGCTGCTTTGGAACAATGCACATTGTGAAAAGCGCTATATAAATAAAATAGAATTGAATTGAATAGACAGAGCCGTCGTCAGGGCTGTGCCAGGTGTGTGACCGCACAGGGCCTCGCGCCCCACAAGGCCTCGCGCCTGACCTGAAAAAATTATTTTAGTTTTTTGTTTGTTTGTTTCTCACCCAGCAAAAAAAATCTGATGTGTCTTCCTCTATCTATAATTTCATAACACAGGAAAAAATGTATAACATTGTATTATTAATTTCGATATGTACGTGCTGTGTGCTAGCTCCATGGTGAGCTCGTTGTATGTACATAGCTACTCACTCTGAGGAAGAATAAAAAATGTTGGCTGCAGCACGAGAGCATGATCGATTTCGTCGACACGAGTCGGGGGCAAAAAAAGGAAAAGAAAGAAAAAGAAAGAAGATTTTCAGAAAAAACTAAGAGGATCATACGATAAATTTGTGAAAGCTAACGTTAGCCAACATGAAGATCAACACTTCTACTGTTGCTACCGTCGAGCCGCGATAAGACATTGTTCAGGATGAGTAATAAGTGTTCGTTGAAAACATTTATTAAAAAATTCTTAAAACTTATTGGGAACTGCCGTGTTACAAAGTTTGTTGTCTAAAAAGGTTTTAAAGTAAAAAAACTCAACAAATGTCATTTTGTCAATGTCAAATGTTTGAACATCTGAATAATATATATGAATATAGCCTAAATATTGAATTGTTCAGTGAGTTGTAAGGAATTGAATCGCACTTCAACATGTCAAAATAAGATGACTTGAGCCAGGAGGTAATGATTTACTGTTAATGTATTGATCCAGCTGATTTGTCCATTTCAGTGTAACAGTTACAGTTTAGTTGAATGATTGAATGATAAAGTTTCCATTTTTAATAATGCTGTTACACTGACTGAACGAAGAGACGCGAAGGCATTACTGATCAGAGCCCGCGGTTATCTGCACGTGGTTATCTCTCCCCCATCTGGATACCTCAAATGGATGTGTACAGTAAAGGTTTACCCTCTTTAATCTAATGCTGTTAAATTGATGCACACTTTTTGCTGAAATATCCACAGCATTAACAACAAAGAGCGCGGATTATCCGTGTGAAAGTTGCGATCATTGAAATAGCGATAAACTCACTGCAAGTTATTTTTTCCAGAAAATCATCATAAAACTTCTGCAAAAACCATTCTCTCCTCCAGAGGGCTTCGCACCCCCCTTGCGACGGCCCTGCTGATGGATGTTTGGTGTAGCGATTTATGCTGCATTCCCACCAGGCGTGAATGAAGCGTAAAGCGCCAGTGATTTACATGTTAAATCAATGCAAAGACGTGATAGACCTCCTTGTGACACATCTTCTTACTTTTATGGAAACAGGAATAAAAAGGATCTTGCTTGGAAGAAAGTGAGGAGGTCAGACAATCTGGTAAGTTGTAAAAATGCTCTTTACTCAATTTGAGATATATATATGTATACAAGACTGGAGCCGCCTGGCAGAAGCCCCTCCCATGATGCGAATTCGCGTCTGTTGTGAAGAGAATTTCACGTGCGAATGAAGCGAGTAAACTCAAAATGTTCAAGCGTCCAACTACGCGCGAATAGCACGATTTATTCGCGCAAATCGCATCTGGTGGGAACGCTCAGTAAGAGTGTGGGTATGATTTGATCTCGTATGGTTAAATTTACACGAGTTCAGGATAAATAATATCAAGAAATTTTTTATAGGGTTTGTAGTTATAATCATAAATGCGCTAAATGATAAATGACATAAAGAGATCAATGTAAAATATTAATACTTATTCTAATTTATTCTATTCTCTGATTTCATCTAACCCGAGGGACCATTAAAAGGAAATATTGCACAAATACGCTCCCTCAGATATCACTTTTGGCCACTACTGTATATGAAATGTTGATTAAAGTTTTAATTTAAAACCAGGGAACCATAAGGTTTGATTTAAGTCACATGACTTTTGCTTCACATCTGTGTCGCTAATCTAAGTGTTATCGATGGTTTATGGAAGGAATTACACTAGTCAATAAAGTTTACAGTTCACATGGCACTGTGAACACTCCTACTTTCGTTTTTGCTTTGAAAAGCAAACTATGATTTTAAAATAATGTAAAACAAAATGCAGATCCCTTTTCTCAACTAAGTTTTGAGTTTGCACCATTTACTCTCCTGCAGATTCTGGAGCTGAAAGCTTCAGGACGGTAGCTCTCCAGGAGCAGGGTTGGACACCCCTGGTTACAAAATCCACTCCACAGAACTGTATGATGATAAAGTGTTGACTGAACAATAGTTTTAACCTGGAGACCAAAAGGTGAGATTTCCTGTAAATCACAAGTCTTTTGCTTTACATTTGTTCCATTCATCTGTTATGGATGGAGAAACACTGGTCAGTAAAGTTTATTGTTTACATAAGATGTTGAAACACTTTGAAATGCTAAGGTGTTTGCTTTAAAATGCAAGATATAGTTGAAAATGTAACTTGTCAATGGCAGACTAGTGTCAACTATTAGATATTGATGAAAGACTTCACTGGCCAAAAGTGCAACTAAAACCTTTGTCACAAATATTTTACGTGTGTGTTTTATGAAAGCTATAAATGTAGTTAATGACATTGTGCTTTCCTTTCACTTTCGATTTTCAAATGGGCTCATTTCTGTGTGAAAATCTCAGTCCTAGCTATATGACCATCGTCTATAACAAGATAAAAAAGTTTTATAAGGCTGTTGATCCTGGAATAAGTCCGACTTGAACAAATCATGTTTGACCTTATTCACACTGAGAGCTAAACTCTGCAAGGAAGACCTGTGGAGACACCCTGTGGAGTTGTCCGGCCAATCACAGTGCTGTGAGGAGTGGCTTTACCTCTCTCCATAAAAACTGCTGCTTTTTAGATGCCAGTTAAAAGCCTCTATACCCGAAAGTAACAAATCATTCTGGAGTAATATAGTAGGGGAGAAAAGGTACGTTGCTCATAGTTTCAGAGACAATTTTGAATTGAAAGTGCCTTTGCATAAATGCTTGCTTTAGCAGTGTTTTTACATATTAATTTCGTGTCAGTATCATATAAAAGTTCTATTCTACAAACAAAAAAATAGAGTACCGGTTTTGTAGTGCGAAATGTGTGTTACGGTGTTAAATTGTCTTATTACGATCATTACTGGGGCTTTATCATGGTTTACCGTATTATTTACGGTGTTGGGTTGTATTTCAAAAACTGGATTGAAACTACAGTGACAAGTTTGACAAATTTAACTCAAATCTGAATTTAATTTAAATAAAGTAAAATAAATAAAAATGATAAATGTGAACTGTTGCAAACAGATTCCAATTAAAATAATAAAAAAACTGAACATATGTAACCAGCATTTTCTGGGCTGGGATGTTTAGTTTAGGTTTTGTCTGTTTCATTCAGACTTGAAACCAGATGCATTTTTATTCACAGCACATACAGTTTTGTACTAATCTAAAATAAGTGAAAAAATAAACTTCTAAAATGTATCATAATTCAAAGTGTGCACAATAACAATACCATACATGGAAATTATACATTTCAGTTTATCTTAATTGAGATTAAGTAAAAATGTATCATAATTTATCATAATATATCATGCTGTATTGTGATTATTTCAACTGTACAGTATTGCTTATAATACAGAATATCAGAAAAGGTAAAGTAACATTCTGTTGCTGCATTGACAAATGTTGGTTTGGAGATATGTCACTTGCAAATGTAATTTGCTTGTCTTTCTGAAAGCAGAAAGCATAAAACATGATGTAATCACACTTTACTGTATGTTGAAATTCCCAAATATTTATCAAACAAATTTGAACTAGTATGTAATGTTTAGATGATGTTAATTTTGGACACTGAACACAACATGTGGTATGAATCAAAAGTGCTGCTAGTCAATAAACAATATACTTTGTTCTGTCATATTTTTATCCTTTGTCATTACTTTTTTTTATGGCATTCTTAACAAAAAGTAAAACTTTTTCTATCAGAAAGATGTCTGACTTTGACTTTGAACTGGCTTGTCTTGGCCGACCTTTTCAGTTGGGAATGTTGTATGACTGCCGAAGAGATGTCCTCATTCCAGGTAATTACAAGCATACAGTGCAGTCAACACTTCATTAACATTGTAATTGCTAAAGATGACGAAACGTATAAAAGTATAAAGAAGTCAGTTTTAGAGCCAAGAGCATATACAGTATATTTACACTTTTGAATCTTTCAGTTTTTTTCCTTTGACATAAGATTTGAAAAAGCATAAGATTTTTTGTTAGTATTTATTTAGTAACTGTCACGCTTGGGGTCGAATCAGAGAGCACACCACAGAGTTCCAAAAAGCAGGCTTTATTGTTGGGAGAACAGAACAGAAAGTAAAAACTCAAAACAGGTATCCACAAAAACAGGTATAATCCAAAACGTGAAAGTAAAATATCCAGCAGGTAATCCAACAAAGGTATGAACCAAAAATCATAAAAAGGTAATCCAAACTGGAATGATAAACGGATCGCGGGAACTTTAAACAGGTCAAAACGAGAGTGACAAATAACATCAAGACTAGACAAAGACACAGCTAACAAAAGCGGTTATAAATAGTCTGTTTAAACGAGGTGCAGTTGTGAGTGTAATCAAAAGTCCGGGGAGAGTGAGCGGGAGAGTGATGACATAGGGGGCGTGGTTACAGTAACACTGCAATAGAGTTGTATTTGTTAACATTAGTTCATATAAGCTTACACATTTACTAAAAATAAGCAATAAAGTTTTTCAGAATTGATGAATCTTTGGTAATGTTAGTTAAAGGAGCAATTTGTAGATTTTAGTGGCATCTAGGGGTGAGGTTGAAAATTGCAACCAATGGCTCACTCCACTGCTGCGTCCCAATTTGCATACTATCCGTCCTAAATAGTATTCGAAAACAGAATTGGTATGTCCCAAATCATAGTATGTTGAAAAGAGTATTCGAAAGTTTCCCGGATTGTCTACTATTTCCGGTAGAAATTCAAAGTAAAGAATGATGCACACTCTAGCGGCTAATATTACCCACAACTCACCACGAATAGGTGGAGTTAAGTGACGCTCCACTGCATTAATAAAATTAAATAACTGATGCGTCACTAAATTAATAAATATAAGCACAGAGTTAACATTACATATGAAAAAAGAAAAAATACTTAAATGGAAAGAAGAGCTGTATTTTGATGTGTATCACAGTTAATGGCCACAATGTTGTCTAGGCAACAACGGCCACTTCCGTTTCCTGTTAGTATGTCCCAGTGTGTGCATATTGTTTTGCTACACACTAAAATGTATATATGTCATGCAAGTAAAGGCCGGAGTCAGATGCAGGATAAATGGGGTTTTATTACTGACAATCCACACAATAACACATAAGGAAAAAAAAACAAATCAGAGCTAGACAGGCTCGAGCACTCGGCCGCGTAAATAATTAGGGAGATAGTTCAATGGATTTAGAGTAACTCACTCGCGTAGAAAAAGAGTTCGTTAATCCAGAGGCCGTTGCCAACTCACTCACATAGAGAAAAAGTTTGTTAATCCAGAGGCCGTTGCCAGCTCACTCACGTAGAGAAAAAGTTTGTTAATCCAGAGGCCGTTGCCAAAAAATCCCAAAGGAAGAGTCTGTGAGAAACTCTGTGAAACAACCCCCGAAGGGAGAGTCCGTGAGAAGCTCTGAGCACACAACCCCGAAGGGAGAATCCGTGAGAAGCTCCGAGCACACAACCCCGAAGGGAGAATCCGTGAGAAGCTCCGAGCACACAACCCTGAAGGGAGAATCCGTGAGAAGCTCTGGGCACACAACCCCGAAGGGAGAATCCGTGAGGGAGAATCCGTGAGAAGCTCCGAGCACACAACCCCGAAGGGAGAATCCATGAGAAGCTCCGATCACACAACCCCGAAGGGAGAATCAGTGAGAAGCTCCGAGCCACTAGCCAGAAAGGAGAATTCCTCCGGTGAGGGTGAGTAGTGGTTCCTCCGGCGAGAAGTAGGGAAGCGGTAGCCTCCGGGCGTCTAGGGAAACAACTCCACACAGCCAGCCAGAAGGAACCCAAACTCGCCTGACCAGTGCCGCTCTGGGGAAACAGTGGAACACCGAGCAGGGTGCAAAGAGCTCTGGAGCCTGAACGAACAAAACACAATTTAGGGACAAGACAAGACTAGATCTAACGACAAGACTAAGAATGTAACTAGGAAGCTATCGACTCGAAGTCAGCGAGCAGTAGACTAACGGACTGACAAGGAAGCAAGAAAATGCAGGAGGTTAAATAGAGAGAGACTAGATAGCGGGAGTGGAAACCGGTGTGAGGAGATTAGCGTGAGTGAGAACAGGTGTGTCGTGAAGAGGATAACGAGGGAGGAAGAGTCTAAACAGAAACACCCAGCACGTGGCGAGCTGTCAAACTCTCCAAACTGTGCTAGACAAACACTAACAAGTAAAAGACAGGACAAAACCAACAGGTGATCAGACCCGGGACCTGACAGTACCCCCCCAGCAGCGCTCCTAAGCGCTCTAGGAGGGGGCTCACCTCGCCGCCGATCGAAGTCCACGATCAGAGCCTGGTCCAGGATGTCCCGGGACGGTACCCAACTTCTCTCCTCAACACCATAACCCTCCCAGTCCACCAAGTACTGGACACCTCTGCCACGGCGTCGTATCCTCCTCACCGTGTAGGTGGGGGAGCCATCCACTAGACGAGGGGGGGGGGCGGGACGACTGCTGGCAGGACAAAGTGGTGAGGAGACCACCGGTCTAACCCTGGAAACATGAAAAACAGGGTGGACCCGACCAATAGTAGAGGGGAGTCTGAGTCTGACCGCCACTGGATTAACCACCTTGGAAATACGGAATGGACCAATGAACCTGGGCGCCAGCTTGCGAGAAGGTGCCCGGAGAGGCAGGTCCTTGGTAGACAGCCATACCCGTTGACCGCACACATAGGTAGGAGGAGAGGACCGGTGGCGATCAGCTGCTGCTTTGGTCCGTACTGCGGTCTGGGCCAAGACCCTCTGGCCCTCTCCCAGGTGCGGCGGCAGAGCTGGACGAAGGCCAGAGCCGACGGAACTGCAGCGTCGGGTTCCTGAGAGGGAAACAGGGGAGGATTATAACCCAGGGAACACTCGAAGGGAGACATACCTGAAGCAGATGACGGGAGGGAGTTGTGGGCGTACTCTACCCACGAGAGCTGAGAGCACCAGGAACTCGGGTAGTTGGATGTCAGACAGCGGAGCATTCTTCCAAGATCCTGGTTGGCCCGCTCGCATTGCCTGTTGGTCTGCGGGTGAAAACCAGAAGACAGACTCGCTGAGGCCCCGATCTGTCTACAAAATTCCCTCCAGAATCGGGAAGTAAACTGGGGACCCCTATCGGACACAATGTCAACCGGCAAGCCATGGAGGCAGAAGACGTGATCCACCATCAGTTGAGCGGTCTCCCGGGAGGATGGGAGCTTGGGAAGGGGAACAAAATGGGCCGCCTTGGAGAAGCGATCCACCACCGTGAGAACCACGGTGTTACTACAGGAACGGGGAAGCCCTGTGACGAAATCAAGGGCGACTTGAGGGATTGGGTAAAGGGTGGAGTAGACCAGTGGGCGGGCGGGCGGTTGGGTGTCTTGCATTAAGTACAGGTCAGGCAGGCCAACACGAACTGTCTGACATCATTGGCCACAGATGGCCACCAAAAACGTTGACTGATGGCAGCCAACGTTCCCTTATTACCTGGATGGCAGACCAATATGGACGAATGGCCCCACTGAAGGACCTTTGAGCGCAGCGCAGCTGGTACCCACAACCTGCCCGCTGGGCACCCTGCCGGCACTTGCACCCCTCGACCGGCCCTCCTCACCCGCTGCTCGATTCCCCAGGAGAGAGCCCCGATCACCATTCCCTTGGTGAGAATGGTCTCGACCGGAGCCTCCTCCCCAGTGGCCTCGAACTGANGTCCGGCTTACGGTTCTTAGAACCGGGCCGGTACGAGAGGGTGAAGTCGAAACGGCCAAAAAAGAGTGCCCAGCGGGCCTGGCGTGAGTTCAATCTCCTGGCTGAACGGATATATTCTAAATTCTTATGATCTGTCCAGACCAGGAATGGCTGCGCTGCCCCCTCCAACCAGTGACGCCACTCACCCAAAGCCAATCTTACCGCTAGCAGCTCTCGGTTACCGATGTCATAGTTACGTTCAGCAGGGCTGAGGCGGTGAGAGAAGAAGGCGCAAGGGTGCACCTTTCCATCCTGGGATGACCTCTGAGATAAGACTGCGCCGACCCCAACATCCGAAGCGTCGACCTCAACAATAAACTGGAGCTCAGGATCTGGAATAGACAGAATAGGTGCAGAGACAAAACGGGACTTAAGTGAGTCAAAGGCTACCTGAGTGTCCTGATTCCACCTGAAGGGCACCTTGATGGAGGTCAATGCGGTAAGGGTCATGGCCGTTTGGCCAAATTTCCTGATGAATCGCCTATAAAAGTTGGCGAAACCCAGGAAGCACTGCAGGGCCTTACGGGAGTCAGGGGTAGGCCATTCGGCGACAGCCTTTATCTTAGCAGGATCAGCCTTGATCCCCTTCGAGGAAATTATATGGCCAAGGAACGTAACTGACTCGGCGTGGAATTCGCACTTCTCCGCCTTAACAAACAACTGGTTCTCAAGTAAACGCTGGAGAACCTGTCTAACGTGCTGGGTGTGCACCTGGAGAGAGGGGGAAAAATTAGTATATCTTCCAAGTACACGAAGACAAAAATGTTAATCATGTCACCCAGAACGCTATTGATCAGGTCCTGGAAGATGGCTGGGGCATTGGTTAGACCAAATGGAAGAACCCGATACTCAAAATGTCCCGTGGGAGTATTAAACGCCGTCTTCCACTCATCTCCCTCCCGGATACGGATGAGGTGATGCGGAGGTCTAACTTAGTGAAGACCCGGGCTCCCTGCAAGAGCTCGAAGGCAGAAGACATGAGAGGTAGGGGGTACCTGTTCTTAATAGTGATGTCATTAAGGCCTCGATAGTCAATACAAGGTCGCAGGGAGCCGTCCTTCTTCTGGACGAAGAAAAAACCCTCACCAGCCGGGGAAGAAGAGCGACGGATGAGACCAGTGAGAAGCGCCTCCTGAATGTACTTGTCCATAGCCTCTCTTTCTGGACCAGACAGGGAGTACAGGCGACCCTTGGGTGGAGAAGTGCCTGGGAGGAGGTTAATAACGCAGTCGTAGGAGCGGTGAGGAGGAAGAGCGGTAGCCCGGGACTTGCTGAACACCATGCTGAGATCGTGGTACTCCACCGGTAAGCCGGTGAGGTCAGCGGGCTGTACCTGCGGGGCACAAAACACAGAAACAGGAGACGAGGCAGGACCCAAACAAGACACATGACAAGACTGACTCCAAGAGAGAATAGATCTGTTCTTCCAGTCCACATGAGGATTTTGCTGCACAAGCCATGGATGTCCCAGAACGATAGGGTTCTTGGGAGAATCGAGGATGTACAGCACAATGCTCTCATGGTGGTTACCGGATAAGAGCAGACTTACACTGGGAGTTATGTGTGTGACGATAGTGAGGCGGCTGCAGGCTAGCGACCATGCCTCGATGGGTTCGGCGAGGGGTACGGCCGGAATTCTCCACTTCTGAGCCATGGCTGCATCAATGAAATTTCCCTCGGCCCCGGAGTCAATTAAGGCGTGGCCGGTGTGGGAGATGCCCTGGAAGAGCAGTCTACAGGGTAACAGGGCACGACCAAATGGAGAGTTTGAGCAAGGAATGGCGCCCACCAGGACTCTCCGTCTTACCGGTGGGCACTGTCTTTTACTGGACACTGGATGGCGAAGTAACCGGGCTTGCCGCAATATAGGCAGAGTCCCTGGGCCACGCGCTGTTGTTTCTGCTGGGTGGAGAGGCTAAGTCGCCCCAATTGCATGGGTTCTGTAACAGGAGAAGTAGTAGATGGGGTATCACTGGATGAAGAGGCCTGGGAACGCCAGGAGAGGTTAGAGAGGCAGCGTTGTCGCTGTAGCGTGAGTCGACCCTCTACTCGCAGAGTGAGATCAATAAGTGCCTCGAGTTCCTTAGGCATGTCCAGCGCAACCAGCTCATCGGCGATGTCATGACTCAGGCCCTCCAGGAAGCGGGCGCGCACTGCGCTTGCGTTCCAGTCACACGCCGCTGCCAGCGTCTGAGGCGGATGGCATAGTCGGTTACTGATCCCCCTTTCTGTGTTAGACGGGATAACAGAGCAGCGGCTTCATCTCCCCGAGCCGTGCGGTCAAACAGCCTCACCATCTCTGTGCGGAAGTCCTCGAAACTGGAGCAGAAGGAGGTCTTGGCATTCCATACGGTCACTCCCCATTCACGGGCCCGGCCAGAGAGAAGAGTCAGAACATAAGCCACTTTAGAAGTTTCTGAGGCATAGCGACGTGGCTGTAGGGTGAAGACTAAGGCACACTGAGACAAGAATGCATGGCAAGAGTTAGGATCACCGTCATAAGTTGGGGGGTTATTAGCGTGTGGTTCAGGCTCTTGGCGACTGGCGGCAGCGGCAGCCGCACCCAGTCGGAGTTTGTCGAGTTGGGTCGCGAGTTCAGAGATCTGGGTATTAATAGCCCCTACCTCTTGGACGGTAGCGTTTAGCCGGGTACTCTGCTGCCCCAGCATAACTCCCTGTTGGGCGAGCGCGGAGCGGAGGGATTCTGATCCTGCTGACTCCATAATGGTCAGTCCGTTCTGTCATGCAAGTAAAGCCCGGAGTCAGATGCAGGATAAATGGGGTTTTATTACTGACAATCCACAGAATCACACATAAGGAAAAAAAACATAAATCAGAGCTAGACAGGCTCGAGCGCTCGGCCGCGTAAATAATTTGAGAGATAGTACAATGGATTTAGAGTAACTCACTCGCGTAGAAAAAGAGTTCGTTAATCCAGAGGCCATTGCCAACTCACTCACGTAGAGAAAAAGGTTGTTAATACAGAGGCCGTTGCCAGCTCACTCACGTAGAGAAAAAGTTCGGTAATCCAGAGGCCGTTGCCAAAAAATCCCAAAGGAAGAGTCTGTGAGAAACTCCGTGAAACAACCCCCGAAGGGAGAGTCCGTGAAAAGTCTCGTACAACAACCTCGATGGGTGAATCCGTGAGAAGCCCCGAGCACACAACCCCGATGGGTGAATCCGTGAGAAACCCCGAGCACACAACCCCGAAGGGAGAATCCATGAGAAGCTCCGAGCACACAACCCCGAAGGGAGAATCCGTGAGAAGCTCTGGGCACACAACCCCGAAGGGAGAATCCGTGAGAAGCTCTGAGCACACAACCCCGAAGGGAGAATCCGTGAGAAGCTCCGAGCACACAACCTCGAAGGGAGAATCCGTGAGAAGCTCCGAGCACACAACCCCGAAGGGAGAATCCGTGAGAAGCTCCGAGCACACAACCCCGAAGGGAGAATCCGTGAGAAGCTCTGGGCACACAACCCCGAAGGGAGAATCCGTGAGAAGCTCTGAGCACACAACCCCGAAGGGAGAATCCGTGAGAAGCTCCGAGCACACAACCCCGAAGGGAGAATCCGTGAGAAGCTCCGAGCCACTAGCCAGAAAGGAGAATTCCTCCGGTGAGGGTGAGTAGTGGTTCCTCCGGCGAGAAGTAGGGAAGCGGTAGCCTCCGGGCGTCTAGGGAAACAACTCCACACAGCCAGCCAGAAGGGAACCCGAACTCGCCTGACCAGTGCCGCTCTGGGGAAACAGTGGAACACCGAGCAGGGTGCAAAGAGCTCTGGAGCCTGAACGAACAAAACACAATTTAGGGACAAGACAAGACTAGATCTAACGACAAGACTAAGAATGTAACTAGGAAGCTAACGACTCGAAGTCAGCGAGCAGTAGGCTAACGGACTGACAAGGAAGCAAGAAAATGCAGGAGGTTAAATAGAGAGAGACTAGATAGCGGGAGTGGAAAACGGTGTGAGGACATTAGCGTGAGTGAGAACAGGTGTGTCGTGAAGAGGATAACGAGGGAGGAAGAGTCTAAACAGAAACACCCAGCACGTGGCGAGCTGTCAAACTCTCCAAACTGTGCTAGACAAACACTAACAAGTAAAAGACAGGACAAAACAAACAGGTGATCAGACCCGGGACCTGACAATATACTTTTCCATAACAAAAACAGTATATACTTTTAGTGCATAGTATAAGTAGGCGAATTGGAATGCTGCAAACCCCTCGCCTCTCCTTTTCGAAGCACTACGGTGGCTCTCACAGGACAAAAAAAAACATGTTTCACTTCTTTGAATTGCCCTTGTGCATGAAATGTGCTATATAAATAAACTTGCCTTGCCTTTTTTGCTGAAGGAGATACCGTATTTACGGAACGCGCTCTGTAGAGAGCAGTTTGTCCATTTAGGGCTACTGTAGAAACACGGCGAATTCCATGCAAGCAGACCTGCGATATAGAAATAGTTCATTCTAAGATTATAAAAACATAATGCTTCTTTATGTAAGATCTTTATACACCTAATGTATATTATATTGCATTTCTGTCTGCTAGTTCTGACTGTCCATGGTCAGACAAAGATGGAAATAAGTTATTCTTGTAGGCATGCAATGGCATACAGTAAGGGAATCCTTTAATTCATACACTGACACTACAAAAATGGGAGAAAATTTGGAGGACGTGAAAAATGAAGTCATTCTTCTTTTGGGATCAGCAGAAGCAGGATATGTTGTTCAATGTCATTATCAGTTACAAAGTGGCAGAATGCATATTGCTTTAAACGGATCAATGAAGTTACCAAGCGCACACAGGCATATTATATAATTAAATTATTGACATTCAGTCAGTTTATATAACTTCATAAATCATATTTTAATAAACAAAACCATTAAAAAACATTGTTTGCTATGTTTAGTAAAAAGTCTAAATGCTATTTACTTTTTGATGTGCTAGCTTTGTAGTTGTTTCTTCCTTAATACATGTATTTATTTTTTAAGGAATAAGTCTTTGGGATAAAGAGATGTTACAGAAGAATATTAATGTACGACCACAGCCAAACACAGACTTCAAAATCATTGCCTCAGATTCAAGTGAAGACAAAGTAGAAGCTCTAAATGTTTCTGCATCTCTTGAAGCCAGCTTTCTGTCTGGATTAGTCAGTGTGAAAGGGTCAGCTGAGTTTTTAAGTAACAAGAAGAAATCTAAACATCAATCTCGAGTCACCTTACAGTATCGAACAACCACACGTTTCAAGCAGCTGACTATGGAGCATCTTGGAGCAGGAAACGTCAAACACTGCAATGTATTTGAGGAAGGCTCTGCCACACATGTTGTTACGGCTTTGCTGTATGGGGCTCAAGCGTTCTTCATTTTTGACCGTGAGCTTTCATCCAATGAAAACCACCAAGAAATACAAGGTGAACTCCAAGCAACAATCAAAAAGATACCTTTAATATCAATTGAGGGCAAGGCATCTTTGAAAATGAGCGAATCAGAACATGAGAAAACCAACAAGTTCAGCTGCACATTTCATGGAGATTTTGCCCTAGAAAACAATCCGGTTAGCTATTCAGATGCAATCAAAGTCTACTCAGAGCTTCCAAAACTCATGGGAGAAAATGCAGAACATGCTGTGCCCATTACTGCGTGGCTTTACCCTCTGAAGAAACTTGATTCTGCAGCCGCTCAGTTAGTCCGGGAGATCAGTGTCAGTCTAGTACGACGTGCCCAACGCATCATGGATGAACTGGACGATTGTGACATACAATGTCAAGACCTGATGAAGGACAACATCGCTATTCAATTCCCAGAAATAAAAGCCAAGCTCAGAAAATTTAAAGACCTCTGCTCAGAGTACAAACTTGTTTTTCAAAAACAGCTCTGCCTGCTTCTTCCATCTATAAGGGGAGGAGGAAAAGAGGAACAGGAACTTGTGGATGTCTTGAACAGCAAAGAAAGATCTCCATTTCAAGGTGCTCTGATAATAGGATATCTAAAAGACAGACAGCGAGAGATTAATGTTGTTAGATCTTATCTAGACATCATGAAAGATGTTCCTCCTCTTTCATCTAGCAATGACCTGGACAAGATGGTTCTGAAAGCAACCAACAACTATGTGATCGTTTTTGCACTCTCCTCCTTGAATGAAAAGGAACCGTTCCTTACAGACATGGAGAATTACCTCAAGAACCAACCATATAACAATGCAGATCAATTACATCATGACCCAACGTCGACAATGGGGGGTGAGAAATGGTTTACCTCAGGAGACGTAACTGCACTGACCAGGGAAAATATACAGGCATTTCTAGATTTCAAGCAGGCCAACGATGGAAGAAAAAATATTGAATTCTGCATTGCATCAATCCCAGACAAGCTCAGCACTGCCTCCTCGATTCATGTTTTTGAACGGGGGAGACTTGTGAGCTCACAGTATGAGCTCCCCTCAAAACCCCCATTACCAACTATCTTGAGTGTGGAGCATGATCGCATACATCTCCAAATCACACCTCCTGAACATGGCACTAGTTGTGTGGAATCATACAGCATTTCATACCAGTCTGCTCAAAGCTCTGAGGGGACAGACATGTATACCAATGGGGTTTCAGATCGTGTCTCTGTCAAACATTTAGAACCACATAAAGAGTATCATTTCAGCTGCAAGGCTGTGTGTCGTCCCGGGGTAAGTCTGTGTAGTGATGCAACATCATTCGTCAGGACCCGTCCATGTGCTCCTCCTGGAACACCTGTAGTCAAAAGAGTAGAAGCTGAGTCTGCAACTGTAGCCTGGGATGTTCCTTCATCTGTTGGTGAAGATGTCCTGGTCACTGAATATGTGTTGGAATATAGAGAACAAATAAAAGATCAAGAAAACGAAATGGCATGGAAGTCAGTGAAATCTACATACAGGGAGTGCACTCTTCAGCAACTGAATGTAAACACAGATTATGCAATCAGAGTTTTGGCAAATTGTGCTAATGAAGGAAAAAGTTTTCCTAGCCCTGAAATTGTGTTTTCTACCAGTTCTGAATGTAAATTGTCAGGCAAAGATGGAAGTGAGTTATTCTTGAAGCATTCCACTCGCATACAGAAAGGTAATCCTTCAATTCATGCGCTGACGCTACATAAAAAAATTGGAGACAATGTAGATTTCAGTCAGTATGTCTTTGGAAAAAAGGTGGAGGATGTGAAAAACAAAGTCATTCTTCTGTTGGGATCGACAGGTGCTGGAAAAACCACGCTGGTCAATGTCATGATCAACTACATACTGGGGACAAAGTGGCAGGATGGATATCGCTTCAAACTGATCAATGAAGTTACCAATCGCACGCAGGCAGAGAGTCAGACATCTAGTGTCTCATCTTATGAGTTGTACAATCAGCCCGGTTTTCAAGTTCCCTATTCTCTAACAATCGTAGATACACCAGGATTCGGGGATACAAGAGGAATGAAACATGATAAACTGATAACAGAGCAGGTCAAGAGCTTTCTTTGTAGCCCGCTAGGAATCGATCATATTGATGCTGTCTGTTTTGTTGTCCAGGCCTCTCTTGCTCGCCTTAGTGCCAACCAAAAGTACATCTTTGATTCAATCTTGTCAATTTTTGGCAAAGACATTGCAGAAAACATCATGATATTGGTGACATTCGCAGATGGTAAAGAGATACCAGTTCTGGAAGCCATCAAAGCAGCTGACCTGCCCTGTCAGAATAATAAAAAGGGACAACCCACCCATTTCATTTTCAACAACTCATCTGTGTTTGCAGACAATAAAGCAGAAGAATCTACATTCTCTGACTATTTTTTTGATGAAGAAGATGATTATCATAAACTTGTCGAGATTGTCTGGAGATCAACCTTCAAACAGATGAAAGCTTTTTTCAAGGCACTGGGGACCATTGAAAGTAAAAGTCTGATACTGACTATAAAGGTCTTGGAGGAACGAGACCGTCTTCAAAAAGCCATGGCAAGTCTGACCCCTCAGATAACTGCTGGCCTTTCCAAACTGAGTGAGATTAAAAAGTTCAAGCAATGTTTGAAAAACGAGAATGAGAACATGGCACAAAATGAGAATTTTGAGCAAGATGTAGAGGTGATGAATGCAGTCAGAACTCCTGTCACCTCTTTCACCATGAACTGCAACAAATGCTTCTTCACGTGTCACTCCAACTGCTTCCTCCCTACAGAAGATGCTGTGAGCACTTGTGCTGCGATGGGTGATGATGGCTATTGCGTTGTGTGTCCTGGAAACTGCCATTACACTCAACATCTACGGGAAAAGGTCATGTGGTCATATGAAACAAAAATCGAGAAAAAAATCATTAATGAGTTAAAGGACAACTTCATGAAGGCAAAAGGGAAATTCATGGATTCCAAGCAAATGCTTGATGCACTTGAAGATGAATTTAAGGTTATCGAACAGAAACTAATGAATCTGATCAAAATGTCCTCTGAATGCTTACGAAGACTGGATGAAATTGCACTGAAGTCAAAATCTCTCTCCACGGCCGAATACCTCGAAATCCTGATCAAAACAGAGGAGGAGGAGAAGAAACCTGGCTTTGAGGACCGCATCATTGGACTTGAGAAGATGAAACAAGAATCTCTTATTGTGGAAAAGATAGCAAGGGGAGAGAATTTGCTTGACAAAGAGCACCAAGTCATGGTGGAGAGAAATGAGAGAATGAAGACCGTCGCACTGAAAATTATAAAAATGAAATCAATTGTTAGTGCTTTACAGTCACAAAACAACCAGGAAACACAAAAAGAGAAAGAAAACGCTGGCCTTGATAATTAAGCTCTAGTCAAAATGAAGACTAATAATTAAATTAAAAAATAAAACTATTTTTAGTTTGTTAATAGCAAAAAAGTAGTCAAATGCAGCTACAAACATTTATGATTCTTTCAAATATTGATCAAATCTCCATATAAAAAATACAGAATATAAGTGTAATTTCCCATTTGTATCTTGATACCAAATGTAACAACATATTTTTTGTTCAAGAGAATAGACTACATGCACATGCACGTCCACTAAAGTCAGCTCAGCCACTTCCGCTATCATGTATAAATTTAAGTAAGGCCAGAACACAATTGGAGTTAGAATTAAACTATTTATGTAATAAAATTGAAATGGACAATGAAACTAAATTACAAATTTTATCCTTGCAATCCAAATTTGATACTTTATATACTCAAAAAGCTAGAGGAGCATATGTAAGATTAGCAAGATGGATAGAGAAAGAGGAAAAAAAGTAATATTTTTTTTTCAGACTTGAAAAAAGGCGAGAGGAGAAAAATGCCATAAATTCTCTTTATGTGAATGGAGTTATAAATACATGCCCTAAAATGATTTCCTCAGAGATTTTTCAATTCTATAGTTCTTTATATAGCTCATCCTTTTTTGTATCAGACTGTAATATTCTCTTTGATAATATATTACACACTAGCATACAGTTAAACAAGGAATTTAAAGACTTGTGCGAGGCTGACATCAAAATAGAGGAATTAGATAAAGCAATAAAAATCATAAATTATAAATTATCTTAAAATATAAATTATTTATATTTTATCTTCTGTTAAATCTCCAGGCCCTGATGGCCTAACTTTCGAATTTTATAACTTCTTTAGGGAAGATTTGAGAGAACTATTATGTTGAGCCTTTCTAGAATGTATCCAAAATAATTCACTATCTTCGACTATGAAACAAGGTCTAATTACTCTTATCCCCAAACCGGGTAAATATGCACGACATATAGATAATCTTCGCCCCATCACTTTACTCAACTGTTATTATAAAATTCTAGCTCATATATTTTCCATTAGACTCAAGAAAAACATAAATCAATTAGTGACAAAATAAAAAACTAATTAATGAATCACAGTCTGGTTTTATAAAAGGCAGATCAATATATAATAATATCAAATTGATCTTAGATATTTTAGATTATCGTGAATGTATTGAGGATGATGGCTATATTCTCTTTTTAGATTTAAAAAAGGCATTTGACACGATCGAATATACTTTCATATTTAGCTCCGGTTTTGGCATTAAATTCATTTCTTTTATAAAAACCGTTATATAAAGAAATCAATCGTTCTATATCCCTTTCATCTGGAACATCCCAGAGATTCAACATTTCACGATGAATAAGACAAGGATGTCCCATTTCCCCCTTTCTATTTATCTTAACAGTAGAAATGCTTGCTATCTTTATAGATAAAAACAGCAACTTTGACAGACTTGATGTATTTGGAAGACAAATTGGCATTAGTCAATTAGCTGATGATACAGTGATCATTTTAAAGAACCAATTTCAAATTGACAAAGCCATTCAACTAGTTAATCTCTTTTCCAAAGCATCAGGCCTACACTTAAACTTGAACAAGTGTGAATTACTTGCAATTCATGTCAGTGAACTAGACTCTTTATGTAACATACCAATAAAAACGTGTAAAATACTTGGGGATAACTTTAGATAGTAATCAAAATGTTCAAGAAAATTTCATAAAAAATCTTTCAAAAGCAAATACTATTCTCAATAACTGGATACAAATAGATATCTACATTTTTGGAAGAGTTTTACTGACTAAAATGGAATTAGTCTCAAGGTTTGTTTATCCAGCCTCCTCCTTAGCTATCCCACCTTATTTACCAAAATAATGTAATATTGCATTATTTAACTTTATCTGGAAAAATAAGCATCACTATATTAACAAAAATGTTTTAGTGCATAGTTACGAAGAAGGGGGATTAAATGTTATTGACTTAGAAATAACAAATAGTGTTTTAAAAACTCAATGGTTAAAGGTGTGATGAACTGGATTTGTTTATTGTTTTATACTGTTGTACGAGGTCTACTTATGACGTTCGCGTGGTTTTTACATTCAAAAACATCAAAATCAATAAGTAATAGGCTATTTTCTGCCTGGGTTTTGAGGCCAGCTCTACAATATTTATTTGCAGGATGTGATGGCAAGGCTTTGCGTATAGTTTGTATAGCCTATAGTTGTATTGTGTTTAATGATAAATGACCGTACCTGTCAGCATTTGAGACCCGTGATCGTGAACCAGACAAAAGATCTTTTGAGATCTTCATCTTTTATCATGGAGAGAGTTTCCATGATAAATAAACAAAAGGGAGACTCCCGGTAACTTATGGATATCACACAGTACCCGAAATAATACCAAAACACTTCAAAACAGCCTCCATTATTTGCAAATGGTGGATAAAACCTTGAAAATGATATATGAGCCCGCCAAATCACAGAGATCCCAATTCGCATGGGCTTAAGATCACAGACAACCTTTGCAATTAATACAAATGACCAGAGATGGCAAAAGTACACACATCCTTTACTTAAGTAGAAGTACAGATACTCATGTTTAAAAGTACTCAAGTAAAAGTTGAAGTACTGACTAAACTTGTTTACTCAAGTAAAAGTAATAAGTATTGGCTCTAAAATGTACTTAAGTAAAAAGTAGCCAATACTACTACCTGTTTTAGAGTCACGCTCGTAACTGGACCTCACAACTGAACTACCATTATGTAGAACACAAGCATGAAAAAGACTGATGGAAAAAATCTATTTGCCATCACCTAGGCCACATCCTAGACCCCTTGTCCTTTGGGAAAAAAACACAAAATTATAATACAATTATGATGTAAGATAAGAGCGTAAAGGACAAGCGTATTGATAACAATTGTGACAGAGAAATAAAGAGATAATTAATTAGGCAAGTCAATTTACTTGGAATTACATTACATTACAGTTTTTCTCGATTGCATAAACACATTTCTTGAAATTATTTCTCGTATTCTCAAAACAGTAAACACAAATCCATAACATCTCACCTAATTCCCCAAACATCCTATTTTCGGGTCAAAATTAAGCTCTCTTCTCAAAACCATTCAAACTGGCTGAAAAACCAAACTTTTCCTGCAGACATGACACACAAGCCCTCAAAATCACCCACACTGCAACATAGTCTTAGACACTGGTGAGATCAATTCAAAACACTGTTTCTAATACCTCTTATTGGGATTCAAGAATAATTTGACAGCTTAGTGTTTATTAGAATATACAACATAAAATAGTGCACATAGAGCAAAGTGCAAGAATGAGCTTTAGGAAAAAAGGAAGAACAATATAAACTGGTCATGCCAGGCATTCAGGCGACTTACAGAGACGATAAAGGAAACAATACAGTGAAGCGATTTGTCAATAGGAGGCAATGTAAAAAAATATGGCATCCTCTGCACCTTTGGCCCAATTTCGTAAAAGTATTCCTTATTTTCTGCACAAATACAGGACAGGTAAAAAAGGGTGTACATGTGCTACAGTTTACTGGATACAGAATAGTGAAATTTCTCTCATATAAAGTGTTTACTGTAATTATACTGTATGTTTCCTGTAAGTAGTACAAAGCCCAGTAGATGATTCTAGGATGAGCTCCTATTGATATATCCTGTGATTCTGATTGGTGTGTCATCAGTTTTGCCACTGAATGTTTACTGATGGATAAATGTGTTATTTGAGTTTACATCTTGACACTTCAGTTCATTATATTGTGTGTTTGTGTTTTCTGAATGAGAACATGGTTAAACCTTTGCAAAATGAGGCTGTTTTTGCGTGCAGGTTTGCACAAGTTGGTGTATTGTTCTGAGAATGTGTTTATAGTTGTCAGAAAATGGTGAATTGTTTCATGAATTGTGTGTTAGCAATCGAGAAAAACTGTAAATGTATTTATTCCTAATCCTATCCCTAATAAAACGCTGAAAACGGCTCTGTTAATGTTTCTTGTCTAGTCACACTGATGTACGAATTACATGAATCACGTTTATTATATTTTTACATTCAATACAGCGTTTTGTAGTTTTCATCATTGGATAATACTGTCAGTAGTATTATCATATCTATCTTAAATCAGTTTTAAAATATTAAATGTTTAGCCTCTTACATTGTACGTTACACTCGTTCAATATTAAAACTAAAAAATCTTGATGTCAGTGTTGCTAGATTAGGGGGACGATTTCCAGCCCAAAGGCTCACTAAAACCTACTCACTCCAACAAAAACCAGCCCAAAATTTTAACTTCCAAAATAATGTGATAGTATTTTATTGTAATGTCAATCAACATTGATAAGGATAATTTTTTTATTTCCTTATAATTATGACACGATGAAAAAATATAATATAAACCAGGAAAATAGATCAAACAAGGCAAATGCATTAAGAAAATTTGAAAATAAGACTAATAGGATATGTCCAGAAACCACTTCAAAGGGGCAATCAGGAAATTAGCGCATTTTTGTGCAAAAGTGCCCACTATAATTAGTTAATGGGAAAGCAACGCAATGAGCAGGTATTTTTCACTCGTTCATGAACTTAACGCACACACGATATAAACAAATATGCAATTCACATACTAATGAACAACAGCAACAATAATGCGCTTACCTTAACGAGCTGCTTTAACTTCTGACAGAGCTACAGTACATCTTTCGTGAAGTGTATGTTTGTAGAACATGCAAAATTTAGCAAAACTGTTTTAAATCCAGTAACTGTCAAGCACGAGTATGCAAGACTAAAGTCTGTACAGTTGAAAAGATTTGCTGGATAGAAGTAGTATAATCCCATTTTCAGTTTGACTTTATTAAATCGTTTAACTGTGCTCTGATTTCAATTACAGTTATATTTACAAAGAATCTTCGAGTCGTCTCTCACCACATGTGTAATTCACATTGTGAGATTTGAGTCATCCTCCCACTTACTACTGTGCAATTTATATTTAGGCCACTTTGGCATTGCGGCCGCTTCAATAGCTAAATTACATATTTTAAATCTGGTCCTTTCGCGCTAAAAAACCCTACCATTCACGAGTCACCACATGATGCAGAATATCACACTCGAGATCTGAAAACAGTTACTCCGTCTTGTACTTCGTTACTTCCCATCTCTGCAAATGACTAGAGGTCCCCAGGTAATACCAATCTTGTGCGAATAGTGCTCAGTGCACATCAAGCGATCTCTAACAAAGCAATAGAGACGCATAGTACAAAAATGTTTTACTCACATAAGATTGCTGCGCCATTCCTATCGGGTCCAATATTGACGGCACAGCACTGCTTTTTAACTTTTTTGCCTTGTTCACGAAGGAATCCTAGGGGAAATGAAACGAACAAACGCTCCATGTTTTTCCCACATGAGCTGGAACTTGCCTAATATCGGAATCCGAAGGAAGGTTATGCAGCGACTGTGTTATTCCACAACCAGGGATGGCACAATATTTAGCTATCTTTGACGGCATGTTTGTTTATTGCTTGCTCGCTCTATCTGGTTCCGCGCCACTTGTGGTACTTCAGTTCTGTCATTCACAAACCATTGGGCGTGGCTAGAGAAGTAGTCGTTGATATTTTTCTGTGGAGGCGGTGTTCAACCTTTCAATGTCATAGATAGGTGCATTCCAGGACCTGGCGTTGGCTGGGCCTGGTGTCAATAACAGATGTAATCTCAGTAACAAGGGCGTTTTCAGTTCTGACACTTAAATGATGTTCGTGTGAATACGATTCCCTCTTATATTACGAAAGCTCGGGTTAAAATTGTGATTTTAATTCATGCCTCCTTTAAGATAATTTCTTTGTAAAACAAACTGCTATGGTTTACTGACTCTTCTTCAATATTTGAGAAAGTAGGTGGCTTGGATTTTTTGATCAGATGTGACTTTGATTTGTCCAAATTACCTCTTAAATTGTCTGCATTCCATCAACAAGTCCTTCTGTGTTGGAAATTAGCATTTTCTCACAACTTTTTTCCACACAAAACTTATATTTGGAACAACCATTTTATTTTGCACCATAACAAATCTTTACTTTATGAAAACTGGTTTCAATATAACATTTTCTCCCTATTGGACATGATGGACAACTATGGTAATGTTCTCAATTACAGTGGTTTCTGTTTAAAACATGGATTTGTATGTCATCCTAAAGAGCTTTACAAGGTTGTAAATGCCATACCAAAAACATGGTATTAAAAGGGATTCTTTCACATTACTCTGTGATATTCTCTCTCCCATCTCCTTGTCTGGGTGAATTGTTTTTTAGGGATAATAAATGTAACAACAAATATATTAGAAGTATCTTCATTGATAAACTTCATCCAAATAGAATTAAATGGTATTATGTTTTCAAAGAATTTAACCCCAAAGAGAATGAATTATCTTACCTTTCCAAGTCTCCCAAAAGTGAAAGAACTTCACTTTAAAATTATAAATGATATACCCATCTAAAGAATTTCTCAAATCAAAATTTGATATTGTAGAAAACTCTTGTCAATTCTGTGAAATTGATATTGAAACCACTGAACATATTTTTTTATTGTGATTACTCAAAGTTGTTTTGGACTCAATTGTGCAGTAATATGTATAGTTATGTGTAAATCCTCTTGAATACAAACAAATTAAGTTTGGTGTGCTTAAGAAAGATTGTTCACAACATTACTTGGTTAACAACCTTTTTGAAGTTGCTAAATACTTCATTCATAAATGCAGATTTCTGAAAACCCCTCCATCCTTTCCTCACTTTTCTAATGAACTTAAAATGTTTGCTGCTTCTCTTGATGTCCTTTCAAATGAAAAAGCTACTACAGTTGCCAGTTTCTTCAGTGAGCTAAGTGCCCTATATCTCCTTGCTACACCTTGTAAGAACTTTTCTATAAATGCTTTTATTTTTTTGTACTTTGATTTTATATTTGTTTTATCTTTTTTTTTTGTTCTTCATTGCCCTTCATGATTGCACATTTAATATAAAAACTCACTGTTACATATTGTAATTGCAACTGTGTCTGCCTTTGAGAATTGTTGATTGTTAATATTGTTTGTTCAATGCCTATTTTGTATGTACACTTCTTAAACTTCCGCTCTCATGGCGCCAAGGTCCTTTTTTACCAAGCGATAAGGATATGTTTACTAAAATAACTTTCCGAGTGCAGAGACAAAACGCAGAAGCGATCATGCATAGAGTCTATTCAGTAACAACTGTCGTTCCCAATCCGACGATATTATACTCAACTCAACTTTATTTATATAGCGCTTTTACAATTTTCATTGTTACAAAGCAGCTGCACATGAGACACATTGACTACAAGCAAAACAATCAAAGTTGTACCTGCAAAAACAAGAAAAGGTTGAAAACACAGAAGACAGACATACCCACACACAAAACACTCCACACACACAACACGCACCAACACACACAGACACAGAGACACACACACACACACGTACGTACACAGACAAGTACGCACACACACACACGCTCAGTGAGAGCACACATTTAGGATAAAGGAGAGAGAAGCACAGGCCAAATATAACAGATAATAAATTCCTATATGCAATATTAATTAAGTAAAACTTTAAAATTCTAAAGCAGCCCCCCCGGTCAGGCAGATAGTGCAAAAACAGTATGCAAACGGTGGCGAGGAACCCAAAACTCTAATCGAGAAAAAAAACCTCAGGAGAACCCAGGCCCAACCAGGAGATTCCAGTTCCCCTCTGGCAAAAGCTGCTGCCTCTGCACAAGCTCCAGAGAACTTGCATAACAAGGCTAAATAAAATAAATAAACTTAATAATAAAATAAATTATAGTTTAAGATTATCATTAATAATCTAATAGCATTTGAAATTTTGTGGTGAAAACTATTATACTTATTGGAATTTTTTTTTTTTAAAGGGGAATGGATTCTTCTGATTGTACAATGGATTTAAATAAAGCCTTATCTAAAGCCTTATGAGTGTTTGTGGTTAGATGGATGGATGGAAGGTTGGACATTGATGAAAGTTCAGAAATCCCGTGTGGGGAAAAAGGGTTCATTTGCAGACAGTTAACAACACTGTACAGTATGCAAAATGTATCACACAAAAACACCAAACAATACAGTACATTATACATTACAATAAATACCTTCAGAACATTAGATTTTTCAACAGTAATGTTTGCATGTCATTTGACTCAGATCAACCAATTAGAATTTATCTTGTTGCACAAAGAAAACCCCCCAAAAGAAACACTAAGTGTTTTTATATAAACCAAAAATGAAATAAAAATGTATGAATAAGTTTAAAGCTAGAATATATGATTCGGTGACAGTTCAGCCCTAGTCTGAAAAAACGTCTTGGTTACGGATGTAACCTCAGTTCCCTGATGGAGGGAACGAGACGTTGTGTCGAACCGACAGATTGGGGTTTGTCTTGAGAACCTATCATCTTCCGAGTATTTTGAAAAGGCCAATGAAAATTGGCGAATGAAATTTGCATGCCGGACTCCTCCCCGGATGTCCGGGTATAAAAGGAAGCCGGCGTGCTCATTCATTCACCGTTTGGTCTGAGGAGTCTGAGAGCATCCCCCCGACCGCTGCGGCGGGCGGTCAGCGTTGTGGCATAAAGGACACAACGTCTCGTTCCCTCCATCAGGGAACTGAGGTAACATCCGTAACCAAGATGTTCCCTTTCTGTCGGTCTCTCGACGTTGTGTCGAATAGACAGATTGGGGTTCCTATGGAAAACACCACAGCGCTGAGCCGTGTCACAATCTCTGGCGGAGCGACGCTGACTGGCCTGGGCGAGTCAGACGTAAGCGCTAGCGTGAAATTGTAACCGTCCAGTGGAGAGGTAGGGGGTCCCAGAGCTTTTGCGAAAAGCACGCAATTAAGGCGGAGGCCTTAATTCTCTAACAGCTAGAAGCTGCCTGGCACCGTAAGGGCCACTGGGTAAGCATTATTCCCCCGTGGGGGAAAAATGCTGCAGTGACCACTACCTACCGTAGGGAGGAATTAGTGGATACACCACATGGTCTCACCATCAGGGGAGAACTCATGGGAAAAATGCGCGGACTAAGGAGATAACCGCAAGGTGGGAGTCCACCTAGGGAGGTCATGGGTTGCCGATGTGGGAACCATTCATGAGGATACATCAGACGGAACCGCCCACAGGGGGGGGGTTACCACGTCTAGAGCACTAGGTCCGGTTAGAGCTATGTGGTAGATAACTTAACTGTTCCCCGTCCTAAGGGGGCAGGGCTGCTCTGCCCAGCCTGCCCCGAGGAAGGTGCTTAGTGATGGTTGGAATGCCTGTTCTTTACCCAGTGGGGAAAGAAGGGAGGCGTAAATAGCCGCTGATCCCCCTAGAGGAAGGGGGAAGGGCTTTCGCAGACGTACGCCTTACCGGCCGCCGCTCCTACACGTTGCCCTGCAGGACGCGGGCTGACACCGGTTCAGCACGTAGGTATTAGAACCTCGCAGAGGTGTTGGGCGTAGCCCAACCCGCAGCTCTGCAGATGTCTGCCAGAGAGGCGCCCTGAGCCAGTGCCCATGAGGAGTGTGCCTCACTCCCAACGGGCAGGGGCGATTTTGAGATCGGTATGCTGTAACGACGGCATCCACGATCTAGTGCGCCAGCCTCTGTTTGGAGACAGCCCTCCCTTCTGCTGACCTCCAAAACAGACAAAGAGCTTTTGAAGCTCTGCGTGCGGTGCAAGTAGAGGCGCAGTGCGCGTACTGGACACAACACGGACTGGTCGGGGAGCACCTGCAGGTTCACCACCTGGTCTCTCGGGAGAGTGGTGGGAAACTTTGGGCACGTAGCCAGGACGGGGTCTCAGGATAACGTGAGAATCCCCGGGCCCGAGTTCTAGGCAATCTGTGGACACGGAGGGTGCTTGTAGGTCCCCTACCCTCTTGGAGGTGAGTGCCATCAGGAGAGCCGTCTTTATCGTGAGGTGAGAAAGAGCGGAAGCTCCGAGGGGCTCGAAGGGGGGGGGGGCTCTTGAGGCCCGCCGCCTGCGTAAGAGGGTACAGAGCGCGGACAAGGCGGTTGCCTTCTCACGCCCCTTAGGAACCTAATGACCAGGTCGTGCTGTCTCAGAGGCTTCCCAGCAACTGGGTCGTGATGAGCGGCCGTAGCGGCTACATACACTCCCAGTGTGGAGGGGGGAGAGGTTACTCTCCAGTCTCTGTTGAGGAAGGGACAGCCCGTTCCCGATCAAGCAACTCCGCAGGTCTTCTCACCGAGAAGAGCACCAGGACGAGAAGAGGCGCCACTTATGGGCGCATAGCCGCCTAGTGGCCGAGGCCCTAGCCTGAGTGATGTCCCAACCATCGGGGGTGGGCCAGTCAGGATCTCCTCATCCCATCCAGACATGGAGGTTCCTGGGATCTGCCTGGGATGCCGTAACGTGCCCCTTCCCCCAGGAAAGCAGGTGCTTCGCCAGGGGGGAGTTGTTGTCAAGAGCTTTAGCTCCGAGAACCAAGTCCGGTTAGGCCAAGAGGGCGTAATTAGTACCACTTGATGCTCCTCTTCTCTGGCCTTGCACAAGACCTGTGCAATGAGGCTCACTGGGGGGAAGGCGTACTTCCGTTTACCCTGCGGCCAGCTGTGCGCTAGGGTATCCGTGCCGAGGGGTCCCTCGGTCAGGGAGTACCAAAGCGGAAATGGGAGGAGTCCAGGGAGGCAACAGGTCCACCTGCGCCTGGCCGAACTACTCCCATATGAGCTGGACTGCGCGGGGATGGAGTCGCCACTCTCCGCGAGGCATCGACTGACGAGAGAGCGCATCGGCTGTCTGGTTCAGGTCGCCTGGGATGTGTGGCTCGCAGGGAGCTGATCACCTGCTGACTCCAGAGGAGGAGGAGGCCTCGGGCGAGTCGTGTTTGCTGCCGTGAGCGAACGTCACCCTGACGATAAATAACGCCACGGCAGCTGTGCTGTCCCGACCGGACCAGCACGTGCTTACCCTGCATGAGAGGACCACCTCTTCAGTGCAAGTAGCACAGCCAACAACTCTAGGCAGTTGATCTGCCAATGCAGGCGGGGGCCCGTCCACCTCCCCGACACTGCGTGCCCATTGCACACGGCACCCCAACCCTGCAGGGAGGCAACCGTCGTCACTATGACATGCCTAGCCCCTGCCCTAGGGAGCCCCTGCCCTAGGGGAGACCCTGTCCGCAAGAAGGTCATTGAAGACCAGGGGGTCAGGGTGCGTCGGCAGAAAGGCGTGAAGACCATACGCCTGCTGATGGTGTGCCACGCTCTCCAGGGAACCCTACTCTGTAGCCAGTGTTGGAGCGGTCTCATGTGCATCAACCCGAGGGGTATCACCCCCGCCGAGGATGCCATGTGCCCAGGAGCCTCTGAAATTGTTTCATGGGGACCGCTGACTGCTTGAAATGTTCCAGGCAGTTCAACACTGACTGAGTGCGCTCTGTAGTCAGTAACGCTGTCATGGAGACAGAGTCGAGCTCCATACCGAGAAAGAGGATGCTCTGCACAGGGGAGAGCTTGCTCTTTTCTCTGTTGACCTGAGGTCCCAACCGATCTAGGTGCCGGAGCACTAGGTCCCTGTGTGTACATAACAGATCTCGCGAGTGTGTCAAGATGAGCCAGTCGTCGAGGTAGTTTAGTACCTGCACACCGCTCTCCCTGAGGGGAGTGAGGGCGGCTTCCACGGTCTTCGTGAAGACTCGTGGGGACAGGGACAGACCGAAAGGGAGGACTCTGTACTGATACGCCCGCCCGAAAGCGAGGCATGACAGTAAGCGTCCTTCAGGTCGATTGCCATGAACCAATCTTCACATCTGATAGATGTCAGGATGCGCTTTTGCATGAGCATCCTGAACGGCAGCTTGAGTAGGTGCCTGTTCAGGGGTACGCAGATCTAGCAACCCCCTTCTTTGGGCACGATGAAGTAAAGGCAGAACCCGTTGAACATCTCGGCCAGAGGGACGAGCAAGATCACTTGCCAGAGGGGTGGTGACCCTAGTCCGAAGCACGGGAGCATCCTTGCCTCTGACTGAGGTAAGAGGATGTCCCGAACTCGAGCGGGCGTCTGGTAAGTTGTATCGCGTAGCTGAGATGGATCGTATCCCATAGCCACCGTGACGGTTTGGGGGCTCTAGTCAGGCTCCCAGGGACTGAGACCGGGGCTAGAGGTACGATCTGCTTCATCGACCTCCCAGGGAATGGTTCGATGGCTGGCAGTGCGGACTCCTTGCCGTGGGGAGGCCCCCAGGGAGGAGATCGCCTCTGTTGACTTACCTGCCTGGCGATGATGTAGCACAACGCACTGTCGATTGAGAGTGCTGAGGGCTACTGATTAACCTCGACATTGGGTCTCGCCATGACGCAACGTCGAGTTGCCGAACACCATCGTGTAGAGGGTGAGAGCGGCTGTGATACACACCCAGAGAGAGAGAACTCTTAAGCGAGTGGGTCGTTGGGGACGGGGCAGGCGTCCCGGACCGACCACCCAGCGTGGAATGGCCGGGCCCGATGGTATTCTCGATCTCCCCGGTGTCTTCCCATGAGGGCCGCTGCTTTTGCAGCAGCTGCTGACGGGGGATGGTCTCCTCCTCGATGTCTCTTCCGGGGGGGTCGCCTGAGCGATGGCACCAGAACCGGAGGGCGTCGAAGAGGACCAGGGCTGCTGGGAAGCAGACGGTGCACGGGACTCGACGGTCGAGTCGCGGTGCGGGTGGATATGCTTGATATCCCCTGTCTGCTTCTTTACTGTCGAGCGGGTCGACAGAATCACCAACCAGCCCCCCCCCTTGTGAGACGGGTGCGTCGAGAAAGCGGACCTTCTCGGCATTACTCATCTGCGCAAGGATCGGCCAGAGGAGTTTCTCATGGACCATAAGTGTGGACATCGTCCGACCCAGGGCCCGCGTGGTCACCTTGGTCGCCCGTAGAGCAAGGTCGGTGGCGGCGCGGAGTTCCTGCATAAGTGCTGGGTCGGTCTTACCCTCGTGGAGCTCTCTCAACGCCCTGGCCTGGCAGGAGCCATAGTGTGGAGAGAGGAGGCAGCTTGGTCCGCCGCAATGTAAGCTCTCGACACCAGAGATGCCGAGACCCTACATTCTTTGGACGGGAGCCTAGGTCGAGCCCCCCCAGGTGGCCGCCGCCTACGGGCATGAGTGCACCACGGCGGCACACTCCACCTGGGGGACATCGACGTATCCTCTAGCTGGCTCACCCTTGAGGGAAGAGAGGGTGACAGAACTTTGTTAGACGTGAACGTGCCGCAGAGGGGGCGTTCCAGGTCTTACTAAGTTCCTCATGCACTTCCGGTAAACACGGCACTGGGGGCGGGCGCGGCTTGGAGCCGCGCTCAAACCCGAGGCGCCATGTAGCCAGCCGCGAGCGCTGGGAGAGGCAGTGCGGGCACTGCAACCCAACGCTCACGGCGGCCCGGGAAAGCATGGCTGACATCTCGACGTCCGCTTCTTCCTGGGCTCGACCCCCCGAGGGAGGGAGCCCGAGGAATCGTCGGAGTCGGATGGCAGTACGTCACCCCCCGATGCTGCAAGAGACATTTCATCACCACGCATCGTGTCCGAATACGTGGTTGAGGAACAAGACAGCAGGACCGTCTCCTGGGGAACGGTCAGACGAGCAAGACAAGGTGCGAATGGTCCGTGAGCCAGTGGCTGGCGGATTATCGCTCACAGTAATCATCATATCACCCTCGCTGCTTGCCGTAGCGGACTGCAGGGCCGTAGTCCTGCCGCCACGGAACGGCGAGCAAACGAGGTGGTGGCTGAGTCCCGTAGGAACACAGCCACCCATGATGCAACGTCTGAATCGTCAACCGCCCGCAGTGCGGGCGGTTGACCGTCCACAACGTCTGCCCCAGCGTACTGGAAGCAGACATCGTGTCCGTCCCCCTCCTCGATGAGTGTGTTGCACCCATGAGAACAGCGGGACAAGCCACGCTGGAGAAATTTGCTCTTTTAGAAAAGGAAATTTGCTCGAACACCTCCAGAACTGCCGAGACGCCCAGGGGAGAGTCACTGGAGGAAGGGACCGTCCGCTGCACCCCGTCGTAGATTCCAGCAGAAAAATGATCACCAAAGATTGCTGTGTAGCTCATCAGATGCGTAGGCTCTAAAGAACAAGGGTGAATGAATGAGCACGCCGGCTTCCTTTTATACCCGGACATCCAGGGAGGAGTCTGGCATACAAATTTCATTCGCCAATTTTCATTGGCCTTTTCAAAATACTCAGAAGATGATAGGTTCTCAAGACAAACCCCAATCTGTCGGTTCGACACAACGTCGAGAGACCGACAGAAAGGGAATTGTGGTTATGTAATCAGATATTACATACAGTATCTCACAGAAGTGAGTTCTACACCCAGGGGCAGGGGCGCAGACGGGATTTTTTAACTGGGGGGGACCAAGCTGTTAGCAAATGATTTAAACTCAGTTAGTTATTTTGGATAATTTGGGCTTTAACTAGTACTCAAGTAGTTACTTTGCATCATTTGGGTTAATGGTTTGCACTAAAAAGCCATTGAAGGATTCTTATTTGAAATCATGGATAAACAACAATGAACAAAAGCCTACCTGATTAACACTAGCAATATGCATGATCAAACTATTATTTTTCTAGTATGCCAAAGTAATGGTTGGTCATTATTTCACAAGTCTAAGAATAACTCAAAAACTATTTTAAAGTGTTAATTACAAGTTTGTTGAAATTTATAGATTAGAAATATCGTTTTCAAATGATGTGTAACTAAACTAAACATCCATGTTTTCCATAGCCCTTAATTTAAGAGCGGGCATAAACATGATTTTGTAAACATGAACTATCAGGCATGAAGATCTATATCCTCCGTATGTCAAAAACATGATTTCCAGCTATAAGGGGATATCAAAAAGGCTATAGGCTTTATTTCTGACTTGCATAAACCTTACACCACACAAATTTACTTAATATAATTATTTTTTATTTTATAGTCGCTTACACATCAGTAAATTGACCTCAGTGATTGTTTTTTGTTTCTTCGTTGCCTTATGTGGCAGTTATGCAGTCAATTTATTTCAGTTCACCAACTCATCAAAATCACCAGCTCAGTAGACGATGGCATATGATCACTACATCTACTTCATGCACAATTGAGGCAGCTAACAGCTCATCATAGGACCTCGGGAGTTGTAGCAGGCTAGCAGCACACAGAGAACACAGAGAACGTGAATGTCGGTGGCAGCACCATCGTGTGTGTTTATTTACATCAGAACAGGGTGTAGTGAGAACGTGGGTACAAAGTAATGGTGACCGGTAGATTTTTATTGTGCGTTAGCCCCGAGCCAATTTTGAAGCAGTGACGGCAAAATAATTAAGGAGCGGCTCTACTTGGGCTAATGTAAATAGTGGAAACCCGGTTTAATCCTCAGATTTACCGATGTTTGTCGTAGGGAGAGTGAGGGGGACGGTTTGGAATCGGGGGGAGTCATGTCCCACCCATCCCCAGTGCCATCTGTGCCCCTGCCCAGGGGCGTATTTACCATTTTGGGGGCCCAAAGCAAAGTCAAGACCTGAGGCCCCCACACGTTGCCTAACATTTTTGTTTGAATTGCACAGCAGTATTGAGTACATGGAATTAATGAGACAAATATACATACAAATATAAACTGGTTTTATTTTACGTTGAACCACATAACAGCACAAAATATTCTCCAGAGAGAGGATATAAACCTGAAACTGTCATGTCTGCCCCCTTGTGTTCCCCTACCAGCTTTCCCCATGGACTCACATTCACCGAACCTTTAACAGTCACGGACTACACTGCCCATAATCCATTGCACCAGTTCGTCACCATCTTTGATTGCATCCACACCTGATCTTCATTCCCTGGACTCTTTATATTCCTTGTGTTTTTCTTTTAACATTTACATTTAGTCATTTAGCAGACGCTTTTATCCAAAGCGACTTACAGAGAGTTTAGGGAGTAATAAGCGATATGTCATACAGGAGTAATAATACAATAGGTGCTAATACAAAGTTACTAGTTTCAACAAAAGCTAGACCACTACCTGTTGAGAGAAAGAGAGAGGGTTAGAGGTTGTTTTTTCATTTGTCAAGTATTCACAGAAGAGATGAGTTTTAAGTGTTTTTTGAATGTTGTGAGAGATGTGGTTGACCGGACCGAGTTTGGAAGAATGTTCCACCAGGAAGGAGTTGTGAAGGAGAATGAGCGGGAAAGCGATTTACTGCCCTTATGAGAAGGCAATACAAGACGCTGCTGGTTTGCTGAATGCAGGGTTCTTGATGGAGTGTAGGAGGGTGTGAAAGTATGCCGGTGCAGATCCAGTGATAGTCCTGTAGGCAGTGTTAAGTGTCAGGTCTTGTTGAATTATGTTTTGCTCTAGCACCGACCTCCAGTTACTTACCCGTGGATGTTACCTGTTGTTTTTGGATTTACTTACCCGTGGATGTTACCTGTTGTTTTTGGATTTACTTACCCGTGGATGTTACCTGTTGTTTCTGGATTTACACACCTGTCTTCTGTTCACCTGTTCCCTGCAATAAACTATCACAGTAGTATATATGGGGGACCTTCTGTCAAAATGATTGACAGGTATGATTGATGGTGACCTTGACCTTTGCGGGGGAGGGGGTTGAATTACTTCCGGACCACCCAGGTTGTGAGGGCCCGCCCCCTTTGCATTGACCTTTGACCGTATCCGCCCATGTAGTGAGGGACCGCCCACGTCGCGTTGAACTTTTGACCGTATCCTCCCATATTGTAAGGACTGCCCGTTTGGCTCCCTTTTCCGGGGGGGGCATGTTTGGACATGTTTTTATGAGGTTGACACGTATCTTATGCGTGAATAAATAAAGCAACGAGTGATTAAATAAAGGCATGAATAAGTAAATAAATGAATAAAGCAACGAATAAGTAAATAAAGCAGCAAATAAATAAATAAAGAATTGGTTATATAAATGATTAAAGCGAGGGATGAATAAGTAAATAAATAAAACAAGGAATGATTCAATGAATAAGTAATTAAATAAAGCATTCTATGTATGTATATATAGGCTGTGATAAAACTTACGTTGGAGAAAAGACAGCATTCCTGACGTCATAGTGTGAAATTGACCCTATTCATGTCCGTAAAGGTTGACATGCTGCAAGCGGATTATCTCGACACAACAAAGCGTTGTTCGCGATCGGCAGCTGTGACTTTCGCCCTCGTTGTATGCGGCACTAATTGAGCTGTGGGGTCCACTATGTTGCTAAAACATATCCGCTTTATTCATCATTATCTGTTTTGTTTAAATCTCAAACCATTCTCACACGTGTCAAATTGTACAGGGGCCTCCATGAAAATGGCATGACCAAATAAATGTTTGTATGCGTGCACGAGTGTTGACCAAGAGCAGTTACCTTCCAGCGTTCATGTTTCTGAAAAATGAAAAAAAATCTGTGTATCCATTCTTCAAACTGTGTCTACAACACTGTATAATTAAAGCACAAGCCAACATGTTTTTTCCTAACTGCATGGAGCGGTGTCTTTAAATGGTGTCCATGATGTTGCCCCTATCCTGACTGTTTTCCTTCTGTCTGAGAAGATGCCAGTGCGTCCACCAACCAAGGGTGAAGAAAAAAACATCTTTATTGCTAGTGTTCATAGCATCACAGCAGGCAGTTGGGTGATTCCTTAAAACACAAAGCAGATTTTGATTGAACAGCAAGAATCCTTAAATTGAATGTACGTCATGTTAATTTCATGAATGTTTTTTTATATCATGCCTCCAGGTTGTATCATAAAATAAGTCTGCATAAGGTTTCTCAAAATAAATGTTTACTTTAAAAATAAAAGTGAATCTATCAAAGGTATGCCTTTTAACATAATTGTTTATATGATTCTAAACTGATATTCTTTAGTACATTTAGAACAGTCAAATCTCACACATCCTGTTATTAAGAGTTGTCTTTGCACGTCTGCTTTAGTGGTTAGTGTTAAACTGTGGCAACCCCTTAACACCTAGACACTATTCTAAGATTTACTGACATATAGAGCAGACTCTGGGTTCTTTTCAGCGTAAAATCTCTTTATTATTTTGTGTTGGACATCTGATTGTGTAGCAAGGAAACTCAAGAAGTAGACATTCCATCCTACAGTAAGTGTTTCTGTTTACTTTTAGTTTAAACAAGGTTTTAATTGTTGTTGTTGTTAAACAGTTTGCTTCAGATCCAAACTTTACATGCACAAAGTATACATTGACCTTTTCTTCATTTTATCCTCACCATTTTCTTATGTTTTGTTTTTGATTGGCTATTGAATATACTAGGCTATATTTTCTTACACAAAGCAACTGAGCAATAGAGGTCTTCTCTGCAAGGATATGAAGTAGCTTGATTTTTTTTGTATATGTAAATAGCTATCTTTATATATTTTTTCATACTCAGATTGGACAGGTTGCGGGCTGGATTGTGTACTACAGGTAAGTGGTAAAATGTAGTTAAATTTAGGAAACTTTCGACATGTGAAAATATATCCTTAAAATAAACTTAAAAAGTGGCTAAAGCATGCAAGAAAAATGGTCAACTTGTGCAGACAATGCATCATCTGAAGCGCTGTGAATTGACTTCAAATGAGCAAAATGTACTGTATAGTGCTCTCAAGATAGAGATGCTCTGGTTTCAGCTCTTAGAGTGTTCCTGATTTAAAGGATTGGATGGTCTTTTTTTTACTTAGTTTATTTATCATATTCAGCCAAATGCTTGTGTTTTCATCTTTTCTTGACTGCTCTATAAGTACTTTCAAACACACATTGCATTTTAATTTGCCTTCACCTTGTCTTTCAGTGATGTAGACTTGCATCGGCATATGAAGGTAAGCCCACATGCATTACCCATTCCAAATCTCACATGTCAGCAAATGACAGACATAAACATGGATTAAAGTGAAAGAAATTCTTCTGACTGATTTGTTTTTCAGGCCAAGTCATATTCCTTTAACCAATAGTGTATTAAAGGGAGATGTTTTGAACCACTTTACATAGTATTGCCAGTTTGCGTATTTTAAAAGCGATTTTTAATCTATTAAAATTTATACTTACCTAGACAAATAATCAACCATCTATAACTTTTCAGTGCATTTTTGTATTTATCTTGTAAGACCAAACAATGTTTTCTGAAACTCTAAATAATTAACAGAAAAAAAGTACAAAATAAAAGGACCACTAAAGACCAAAAATGTTGTTTGTATTTGTCTCCAGAGTGCTTTTCACTTTTTCTGCCTTTTGGCTGTGAAACCATATTCCTGAAGCTTGGCTACACCTGACACCCGTTTCAGTGTTCGACAAGCTACATGACTACTGTAGTTTCAGTGTTTGACTAGCTACAGTGACTAGTTACAGTGTTTGACTAGCTACAATGACTAGTTACAGTGTTTGACTAGCTTGTCCAAGGCGACCGTTAAGAAGGTAGCCTATCACTTTAACATTTCCATGGCGATGCGGCACTGCTTATCAGTGACACACCGCAGAGCCACAGCAGCTGTATGACTGATGCATTGCTTTTATGGGATTCCTTTTGTGCCAATAAAAATGAACGCAAACTTTTAAAAAACGAACAAAAATATACAATGAGAAAGAAAAAAACACTTTGATAATGAAGACAATAAACTCAATTGCAAGAATGTGACATGATTTTCAAATAAACTGCTATTTTTCTTAACAATTTTCTAAGTTTCGTTTTTGCAAATAATAGTTTTGAATTCGCTGCTAGATTTTTCATTTGCGCTTTCCGAGTTTTCGTTTACGCTTCTTAATTTTTCGTTCGCCTTTCTGGCACAAATCTCACGTGTGGGCGTGATTTATGGCCACTTTACTCTCATTGGTTAGTGAGATTTGGATTGACAGCTCCCTCACCAGGAAGTCGAAACTGAAGACAGTGCAGCGGATTAGAGAGCAATCTGTTTGCGGTTTTCTGTTTAGTATTGTTTTAGTGTTTGTACTTAAATTACTTTCTTATTTTGTTAGTATATTAGCAGGGTTGCCAACTTTCACGCGCTTAAAAGTAGGACACGCTTCCAGGCTCTATCACGCCATAACAACAAGCCAACGTCGAGTAAAGACAGGATAGATAACGTTAGCCATATTCACATGCAGGTTTTACAACTACATGGGTTTAGAGGCCGTCAAGACAGCAGTCTATAATTTATAATTACAATGATATCAGGAAAACGAGATGCCTAGTGAGTTTTGAGGACATAAAGTGTTATGCTTCAAGTTCATATTTATAATTTATACATTATAATCGTGGTGGCATTTTATGTATTGTTTCTATCTTTAAATGTTTGTTTATAGTTAAAGAAGTCTCTCTTCTGCTTTTCCTTAAACTGTTTTATGTAGGTGTGTAAATACATAATGAAATTGTTGTTTGCAAGAGACAGACTAAATTAATAAAACATTCTGAAGGCCTCTAATTGTGTCACTTTATGAATGTGTTTTGTTGTAGCGTTTAAAAAACATAAATGTCATTTGAATGTATTGGTAGTGTTTTATGACGTGTACTTTCTGTGAATGTAAAGAAAGGGGTATAATACTGTACATTCACCATGAGTTTAAAAAGAAAGATACAGTACTTGACTTGTAAGTGGACTTAATTCTTTAAAAGGAAACTGTATGCAAGAGCGACATCGTCATCCTCCTCAGCTGGACACAAGTCACCCTCAGGTACATTTATGTAACCGAGATAATAAAATCGCTAAAAGTTTTAATCTCTGTACAGTAACTATGCAGCAATGTTTTCATTTAGCATGTTAATTTCTCACAACCCAATAATCTGTAACATGTCTTTATTGGATGTTATAATGCAAGTTGTTCGTTCCTTTTTAAGAAAATAATCTTACAGTCCATAAAATAATACCTGACAGAAAGTATAAAGCACACAATGAACGAGCTAAGTAAAGACAGAATTGCTACTGTACAGGAATACAACTTTAGTGATTTTCTTTATTATCTGAATTACATTCATTTACCTGAGGGTGAGGAGGACGCTTGGATCCACACCGCGCATGATTTACCAACTTCAAATACCAATTACTAATATACTAACTAAATAAAAAAGTAGTTTTAAGTACAAACAATAAAGATAACAGCATGCAGATCGTTCTCTAAGATTCGTTGCACTGTACTGTACTGTACTGTACTGTACTGTCTTCAGTATCGACTTCCTTGTCAGGGAGCTGTCAATCAAAAACTCACTAGCCAATCAGCGTAAAGTGGCCATAAGTCCTGCTTACACGTGAGATTTGTGCCAGAAAGGCGAACGAAAAATTGAGAAGCGTAAACGAAAACTCGGAAAGCGCAAATGAAAAATCTAGCAGCGAATTCAAAACTATTATTTGCAAAAACGAAACTTAGAAAATTGTTAAGAAAAATAGCAGTTTATTTGAAAAACATGTCACTTTCTTGCAATTGAGTTTATTGTTTTCATTATCAAAGTGTTTATTTTCTTTCTCATTGTATATTTTTGTTCATTTTTTAAAAGTTTGCGTTCATTCTTATTGGCACAAAAGGAATCCCATATTAATCCCATATGCTTTTACATCATTTTTCTTTTTTACTCAAAAAAATGCACAAACTGTTAACTATGTCAAGAAATATCTGACATTCCGATTGTCCGATATGTGCATGTGCATGTGCATGTGAATGTGTTTTGTTGTTTAAACACTTTTATAATGATCGCGTTAGTTGATCTATAAACGGGCACCGCCATGTTTGTTTCTGCCGTGGTCTGAGATCTGTCGGATTTACATCACGTGAATTCATCCACTTCTCTTAAAAACACAAACGTAAGTGCCTGGTGAACTGGTAGAAGAATTGAGTGATCTTAACAATTGCTTAAATTGCAGATACTGTGTCTGATCTGAATAAAACATCCGTCAAACTACATTTGAGGAGATTGTTATTGCCGCTTCCATAGACATCAGTGTGTATTATGCAATCTCTAAATGTATTTTGTGCTTGTAGGCACGTGTATATGTCTGAAGGCTAAATTAAACATTATGTGGTTGAAAGCACTGCACAGTTATGATATGTGACAGGATTGAGTCTGTCTCTGGCTCAGTGCCAGCCAAAGCGCTGAATGTTCTAATCACACCGGTGTGATCGCACGCGTCAAAGGGTTAACAACATTATGAAAAGTGAATTTAAGACATTAAGGACAGGCTGGAACCCTGCAATTGACGGAAATCCGTCTTAGACTCGCTGCAATTAACGGAAATCTGTCATAGCGACGGAGAACTTTAATCCATGCATAAAGATACACTTCTTAAACTGCGTGTCCGCTATAAACCAATGCTTCGGAAGTCATAATTTAGTTCACACTTCTCTAATAACCTGATGTGTGAATGTAATTTCTATGATACCCTATTTGTCTTAATGAACAGATGTACCTTAAGAGCAAATGATTAAATCCTAATACCAAACTACGATATACAACGTGGATGCAACATCTATCCTGCGCTAACAACAATTTTGCTCAAGACGTTTTGACTTACATATCCAAAAAACATTTTTACACATCTTTAAATTGTTTTTCTTTGGTAAACATTTTTTATCATTTTAACAGATGCGTTTTTACACTTATGTTGTATATAAGGTTTTGAAACGTTGTTCTAATATTTATGGCTTTCTGCTTATTCACGGCTTTGAGTCATCCACACATGTTGGTTTCATACATGTCTCACTTCAGCTAACTGGCGAGATGTTGTTTCGTGCTCAATACCAGGAGCGTCTCAAAAGCGAAGCGGCTGAATTCGTGAGACCACGTGATTTGCTAGTCCAACGTTGTTTTTCTGAATTTTTCGTGTTTTAGGGGTTATACCATGGGAAAGTAAAAACAAATGGTTAAGTTTTGTGCAGTTTTTTTGTAGTGCTTATTGCCATGTCATTCTTTGTTCCCTTATGTTTTACTTCACTTAAAAAAAATTATTTTACCACAAAATAACCTAACAAAATAAGGTTTTGTTTGAGGATAAACCTCTCGTCGTGCATTTCGGGTCTCCTTGCAAGGATGCAATGTGAAATACATACGGAAGTCTGCACAAGGACATTTATTTTGACAGAACTGTGCGGCTTGGACATGGTGTCTGTCAAAAATAGGCTAGCTGCGCATTAAAGATCGGGCAACACACACAGTTTCCTCCAATCTCATATTAATCTTGAGTGCCTATACAGTAGTATTGCATACGGCGTATCTTCGAAGAGTGTTTAGTTTGATCAAATTTACAAAAGACAGATGCAGCTGTACGATTATTTCCGGAAAAGCATGAGCTGCTAGAGGTGGGACTAGTGGGGAGAGTGGGATGGAACTACAGCACGAGCACACAACACATCATCACTAGGGCTGAAACAATTCCTCGAGTAATTTGAATACAAAAAATCATCGAGGCAAATTTTGTTGCCTCGAAGCTTTGTTCAATCCATTTAACTACAGTACACACGGAACACTGCATTTCCCCACGGACCGTTATTACTGACGCACAGCCCGCTCATGTTACAGGGCTCTCAAGTGTCACGCATTCACCGTGAGACACATGCATTTTAGTCTGTTCACACGCTCACACGTGTTTCTCATGCTGATAAATAAGTGATAGCTTATTGAAATGGTGAAATGCAATTTTACTTAGTTTTAGTCTATTTTGCGAGTGAAACTTGTTTTCCGGCTGCATTGAGTCCATCAAACTAGATGCGGACTTGTGGACGCCGAATCCTGTTATTTACACATTTCATCTGGCTGGTCTGCGTGTCTGCGTGAATGAACTTAACGTGCTACATGCGTGATGCTCATAAACTTGTCTGCGTCTGCGCTGAATGAGGACATGAACTTCACCTCCAGAGTTGCTCTGAGAGTTTATTTCACGAACATGTTATTGTTTGAGTGAAGAAACAGACATACTAAAAAATAAGCGTCTTCCGACAACCTGCCAAAATAAAAGTCATAGGCTATATATTACTATTTAATAGTAAAAAAAAGAAACTAAAACTAATTTATATAAACTAAATGCATCATGCATAAGCTGAAGTTAGTTGTTTACCTTTGATATTATTCTTTCTTTTTATACATGTTTCTTATTTACATATTTGTATTATATTGCATTTTGAATTTAATATGAAAATGGAATGTACTTAATGGGTTTAGTTTCCACAGATATTAATGTATGCAATTTCAGCATTAAAAACTTTAATTGTTCTAAAAAGGAAACAAATTAGTTGTTTTACTCATTTTAAGAGACATGTCTTATTTTCTCTTGTATATTTAGTATTGCTTTTTAATAAAGAAAAAGTACCCCATTTCATTGATGGAAAAATCAGTAGAATACTCGATTAGTAAAATAATCGATAGCTGCAGCCCTAATCATCACATTAATCCCTTCGTGTTTTGTACATTATGCACGTACAGGCCGATTGCCAAGAAAACACCGATTTATGACTTAATTTGACTTACCGCGTGCAGTTCATGTCTGGCATCTTTTAGCACTGGGACCGTGCCATCTATCAGTTTTAAAGGATCTCTAAATCCAGCGTTATATGCACCGTTTATATAACATCCATCACTGAAATGCCGTGAACAAACAGACACACCTAAAGTTCACTATTGCAAGAGGAACGAGCTGCAGCGCAGCCCATCTTGCCCAGCGTGCACAATCTTGGTGGTAAGTGGGTCTCGCTCGTCGGTTGGCTCGTGGGCGGGCTCTTTCGCCTTTGCCTTGCTTTTCCAGGACAATGGACAATAGAAGGAATAGGATCCCTGTGACGACACAGGGATCCAGAATTAGAAAAACCTTTCCGAAACAAGTTGGAGTGCTGGTGGAGTGTATCAAGTACAGAAATACTGTCATACAGTGGCTTGAAAAAGTTTTCACCCCCCTTCATTTTATTCACATTTTGTTATGCTGCTGCCTTATCTTAAACTACTTTAAATTATTTATTTTTTTACATAAATCTACACTCCATGCACAGTAATGACAAAACAAAAAACTGATTTTTGACAGCTTTGCAAATTTATTAAAAATAAAAAACATAAATAAGTACATTGCATTAGTATTCACACCCTTTTCTGGGACACTTGAAATTTAGCTCAGAAGCATTAGTTTAGCTTGTTGATGTTTATGCACTTCGAGTGGAGTTAACCTGTGACAAATTCAATTGAATAAGTATGATTTGGAGCGGCACATACCTCTCTATAAAGGGTGCAACAGCTGAAAATGCATATCAAAGTAAAAACCAAGACATGAGGTCAAAAGAACTGCCAGTAGAGCTTTGAGACAGGATTGTATCAAGGCACAGATCTGGGGAAGACTTCTGAAAAAAATCTGCTGTATTGAAGGTTCACAGAAGCATGTAGCCTCCATTTATCCTCAATGAAAGAGGTTTGGAACCACCAGATCTCTTACTTGACCTGACCTCCTGTCCAAACTGAGCCATCGATGGAGAAGGGTCTTGGTTAGAGCGGTGACCAAGAAGCTAATGATTACTCTGGTTGAGCTCCATGATCATATATGGAGATTGGAGAAACTTACAGAAGGACAAACATCACTGCAACACTCCACCAATCTGGGCTTTATGGCTTAGTGGCCAGATTCAAGCCTTTGCTCAGTGAAGACACATGGAAACTTGAAATATGCAAAAACATACTTCAACTAATCTTTCAAACTGTCAGAAACAAGATATTCTGGTCTGATGAATCTCAGATTCATGCATCATGTCTGGAGAAAACCAAGCACTGCTCAACACCTGTACAATACCATCTCAACAGTGAAGTGTGGTGGAAACAGCATCATGATGTGGGGGTGTTTTTCAGCTTCAGGGACTGTACACAAAATACGGAGATAATGATCATGAAAACCTAGCCCAGAACATTCAGAACCTCGGACAGGGCAGAAGGTTCATTCTCCAACATGACAATGATCCTAAGCACACAACTAAAACAATGCAAGAGTGGCTTATGGACAACTCTGTCTATGTCCTTGAGTGGTCCAGCTAGTGCTTGAACCCAACTGAACATCTCTGTAGAAACCTGAAAATGTCTGTCTACCGATGATCTCCATCCAACCTGACAAGAGTTTGAGAGGATCTGAGGAGAAGAATGACAGAAAATTGCCAAATGCAGATGTGTAAAGCTTTTCACATCATACCCAAAATGATTTGAGTCTGTAAAGGTGCTTCAACCATTTTCTGAGTTGAGGGTGTGAATACTAATGCAATGTTGTCATGGCTCTGCTTCATTTAGTCATGTTTTTCTTGGTCCTGTAGCAGAGTCATGACAAAGCGTTTGGTTATGTGTGGAGAGAAACTTATTATTGTCCTTTTGACAATAATATACGTTCTCTTCAGTGTCTTGTCATTGGCCCCACTCCTCTCGTTTCCTTGTCATCTTCCCCTGAGTGTTTAATTACCCACACCTGCCCCGTGTCGTTATCCCTCGTTTGTCTTTCCTTTAAATACCCTCTTGTTTCTTTGTCTTGTGCTCTTGTATTGCTTTTGTTATGTTTCATGTCTCCTGAGCTTTCTTATTGTTTCATGCTCGTGGTCCTGTTAAAGTCTTCTTCAAGTTTAGTAAGTTTTTAGTTTAGTTTTGTCCAGTTATGTTTAGCGTTGTTTAGTGTAAATCAGTCTTCGTCCTGTTCGTTTTCCTGTTTTGTTTAGTTTACCCCATTGCGGGTTTTTTGTTTCTTTTTTTGTTATTTAATAAATAAATCTCTGTTAACCCCTTACTGCCTGCCTGCGCTTGGGTTCTTCCTGCCACAGGTCGTGACAAATGTACTTATTTATGTTTTTTATTTTTAATAAATTTGCAAAGCTGTCAAAAATCAGTTTTTTGTTTTGTCATTATTGTGCATGGAGTGTAGATTAATGTAAAAAAAATCATTTAAAGTAGTTTAAGATAAGGCAGCAGCATAACAAAATGTGAATAAAATGAAGGGGGGTGAACACTTTTTCAAGCCACTGTACGTCCAACTCGTTTTTTTTAACAAGTTGACCATGTTAAGCATGAGAAGCCAGCGTGTTTAACAGTGTAAAGAAGTCAGAATGCTTGACATAGCATGATAGCTCCGCTTTAAGTATTAGTCTACATTTAAATTGCTAGCCAGTAAATGTAGATCAGCTTCTTCATTTTCAAACATAATTTACAGACAGCGATAACATCGACACGTCTTTCGATTTCATTATTTTTTAGTTTTCATTTTAATATATTTATGTTTGTTTACTTTTTCACTTCTCAGCTGTAATTAGTTTAACATAGTTATTTTATTTCGTACAAAACAGTCTTTGCGATATAAACTTCTCACCTGTCATTGTTTTGAGTTTATGTTCAATCGTCATGTATCGTTGTCTCATTTTTCGCATGAGATCTCGTTGTTATTAGTTTGTTTGTGGCCATGTTCTTGTGTTCTTGTATGGTTGCTTTGATTTAATAAAAAACAGATTTTACATCCAAAATCTACTTATTAATTTTCCCATTTTATTACATATCTATTCTTTTTGCTATTCGTGTATGTGATATTTATTCTTGTACATTGTCACCAGTTTTTCACAAAATGTGTATTCAGGCCCGGTGAGTTGAATATAAGGCTGATAAGGTGTAGTTTACATTATAGGTGTATTTTTACTAAACACAGCATTTAGGTTAGTTTTTCCTTGAAAAAGAAAGTGAAGTTGATCTGGCAAAAAACCTGTAGTACATGGAATAGTTGAAATATTTAAAAGTCTTACTATTATTTGCTATTACTATTGCTATTGCTATTACTATTGATATTATTTGCTTGCATTATACGCATATGAAAACTGCTACATGTAATTATGTTACAGGAATTATGTCAGCTTTTTATCACTGCGTGTGATTCCCTTTTTCCGTGAAAGTATGAATATTGATTGTTCTGTATTATTAGTATGCATGAGCTATTTTTGTAAAACATTATATCGGCATATCAAAAAGATACATTTTAAATTTAAATTCTATTAAAATGTAACTATGTTCTTATAATGCAGTATGCATTTTTCATCTGTTCAGATTTTAAATCGTCAATTGTTTCCTGAAACAGGCCTAGTCATACCATACCAGTGTTTAACTATATGATTCAGACATAGCGTGTGTCATGGTCCTGCCTTCTTGTTCAGGATTTTCTAGTCTTGTGCCAGGATCGTGACAGATCCCTTATGTTTTGTGTGAGAAAGTCATGGTTTGTTTATCATTGACATTCCATGTGCTTTCTCGTGTCTCGTCATTGGCCTAGCCCGTTTCGTTTCCCGTATTGCCTTCCTGCCGTGTCTCATGTTCCTCACCTGCCCCTCGTTAATTATCCTTCATTTGTATTCCCTATAAAATGCCCTCGTGTTCATTGTCCTGTGCTCGTTCATTGTTCTTGTACTCATGTATTTACCCGTCTGTAGAAAACTCTGTGTCTACCCGTGTTCCTGTTCCTTGCCTTGTCCGTGGATTGTGAGTTTTGTGTTTTACCTTGCCCTGCCTTAGTTACCCTGCCATGTTTTTGTAAGACGTTTTGTCGTGATTTTGAGTTAGGTTATTTGCTGTTCTTGTTTTACGTTTTGCCCCCACGTGGGTAGTCCTTTGTTTTGCAAAGATCCTTAGTTCTGTTTTTCCCACCGAGGGTATTTTGTTTCTTGTTTTGTTATTAAAGTATTTTTGCGTTAACCCCTTCACCTCTGGCTGCCTGCATTTGGGTTCTTCCCTACACATACCGTGACAGCGTGTCTCCAACAACTCAATCAGAACATTGGAAATAACAACACAGGTCATGAAACTCCTCTAAAACTAGACACAATGCTTTGTGTGTGTGTGTGTGTGTGTGCGTGTGCGTGCGCGTGCGTGCGTGCGTGTGTGTGTGTGTGTGTGTGTTACCTAGTTTTTTTCTATTAGCATGAGTTGTTGTCANGCGCAACATGCCACAGGAAAGTGTTTAAAAGCAGCACATGCACTAGAAATATATCTATACTTTTTGTTTAAATTTTAGATGCAACTTGAGTGCTTAACTCCATCAAATGTGTGTACAAAACAGGATACAGAGTTTAAAATTATTCTGCCTGTATTATTACTTAACTCACAGCAGTAAAATAGTATGTACGCATGGTCCCGTAGACAATGTGATGGTGAGACAGCGTTGATTAAATATTTAGATTTAAGATTCGATTTTGATTTTACAAGAAGGTGTTTATGAAACAATTATCACTCAGTAGTACAAGCACAAATAACACTGCTGGATTAAATCTTAAGGAAAATGTGGATCTAATGTATGATATGGAGAGAAATTAAATGTGTGTGAGGCATCTTAAAGTCGGCATGAAATTAAAAATGATACTTATCATGCACTAGTGCAGTGGTTCTTAACCTTTTTGGGGCCAGCGCCCCCCCCTATCGATTTTCCAGGTCCCTTACCGCCCCCCACAAAAATAATGGGCTAAATGTCTTCATTATAATAATAACAATAATAATACATTATTTGTTATTAAAATATCATTTAAAACGCATGTCACTGAATTGGGATGATCGGTAATCTCAATAAATGAATATTTTTTTTGTCTCGTGAAATACCATTAAAAATAAATAAAAAGCATGTCACTGAAATTCAAATAACAGATTTGATTGGAATGTTAAGTAGAATGTTTGAACTTAGTTATTTATTTTTATTGGTATTTAACGAGACAAAACAAATATACATTTATCGAGATTACTGATCATCCCAATTCAGTGACATGCGTTTTAAATTATATTTTAATAACAAATAATGTATCATTATTGTTATTATTATAATGAAGACATTTAGCCCATTATTTTTGTGGGGGGCGGTAAGGGACCTGGAAAATGGATAGGGGGGGGCGCTGGCCCCAAAAAGGTTAAGAACCACTGCACTAGTGCATGATAAGTATCATTTTTAATTTCATGCCGACTTTAAGATGCCTCACACACATTTAATTTCTCTCCATATCATACATTAGATCCACATTTTCCTTAAGATTTAATCCAGCAGTGTTATTTGTGCTTGTACTACTGAGTGATAATTGTTTCATAAACACCTTCTTGTAAAATCAAAATCGAATCTTAAATCTAAATATTTAATCAACGCTGTCTCACCATCACATTGTCTACGGGACCATGCGTACATACTATTTTACTGCTGTGAGTTAAGTAATAATACAGGCAGAATAATTTTAAACTCTGTATCCTGTTTTGTACACACATTTGATGGAGTTAAGCACTCAAGTTGCATCTAAAATTTAAACAAAAAGTATAGATATATTTCTAGTGCATGTGCTGCTTTTAAACACTTTCCTGTGGCATGTTGCGCGTTTTAATGTTTAAATGACAGCGAGGAGTGCAAGGTGCATTATAATTCCTCTTAAATTAAATTGCAGAACTAGTGTTCTAAACAATATTTAATGTTTATGTTTGTAAAAACATTTCTAGCGAGAATAATGGTGTGCACTTTTATATTATTGTGGACACAGCGCGATCCGGTGGTGGAGCTGTCCATTGGCTAATATCTTACACGTCTTCCACGTCACATGAATGGAAATATGCATATGGAAATTATATGCAGATGATCTTATATGCAGCAAAATCTTCCTTTTGTGCATGCGCACACTTTAAGGATGAATTCTACGCAGTTTTACAAATGAGGTCCCTGTTTTCAAAATCTATTATGGAAACCAACTATTGCAGACAGTGTCACAAAATGTTTAGACAAATTCAAATAGAAAATGCTCCTGGGAAGTGCTTATAGTTTTACATCTTACAAAATGGTCTACATATGGACAATATATGGACAAAATGGTCTATAGCTATTTACATCTGTGTTCTAGATGTCTATCTAGACCTAGTAAGAGATAATGTCAGAACTAGCAATGTAAAAATGTGCACACTTAACACCTAAATCTTGAAGAGCTTGTCATTTTCATGGGGTACTTACAAACAGGGCATTTCATCTTTGGAGCAAGGAGCTTTTTTTCTGCAACCACTTGATCAGCTTCTTTCCTCCCTTCTCTGTTTTCTGAATCAATTCAGCCATTAACTTGCCCATGATGACTATAGAGCATAAACAAAATTTCAATCATAGTAAATCTCTCAGAAACATTTTCAGTCATTTCATGCAAGGTAAAAAACAACCTGCATATTTTTATACACAATACTAAGTATAATAATTAGTGTCTACCTTAATTTTGGTAATCATCAAGTTGCTGTTTTCAAATGTACTATGCTAACTCATTCTAGTTCACAAATAACCAGCTTCAGGAAAGAGGTGTATGAATTACACAACAAAATGTGAGTTCTGTTTGTTACAATTGTATTAAAAAATAGGTATATCATCACTGTCTGTGGGAAATCTCATTTCCCCTCATATTTTTATAAACCATTACTATTGGTCACCATTTAATACATATTTTCGGTTGAACGAGTGCACCGGCCAGGTACTTAAATAAATTGCACTTCTTTTTTTAGATTTTTCAATGTGAACACAGTACTTACACTATTTATACTACACAATGCTGTTGAATAGTGTATAAGTACAGTATGTGGTTTGGGACACTGATTTGACAAGTTGATAGGTAGGCACTTATTTTAATTCAGTACATACTGTCACACTATGACATTTTGGACGCAGCCAATGTTTTGGGACATACACATTTTTATTTTTAATAATATTCAGAACAGTGAGCAAGCGAATTGTAATGCAGGGATGAAGTGTCTCTGCTAGTTTGCAATGCAAGGACATTAACAAACAGTGGTACCACACACAGCTAAGTAAATTTCATAAGCTGCAATTTATAAGCTGTAAAATATGTAATGTTCTTACTGCCTCATGTACTTTAATTTTTCTAAGTTCTGTGTTTTACTTTTTTTACTTTACAAGAGTAATATATTTGTCCACATAAAAATACCATAGTGTACTACAGTATTTACTAGTCAAACTGCAGTAAAATTCCTAGCTACTGTAGTGTTTTGAAACTTACTATAGTATACTACGGAGAACCATAACTTACCAGTTTTGGAAATATTGTTTTGAATTGATCTCACCAGTGTCTAAGACTATGTTGCAGTGTGGGTGTTTTTGAGGGCTTGTGTGTCATGTATGCAGGAAAAGTTTTTTTTTTCAGCAAGTTTGATTGGTTTTGAGAAGAGAGCTTCATTTTGACCTGACAATAGGATGTTTGGAGAATTGGGTGAGATGTTATGGATTTGTGTTTACTGTTTTGAGAATACGAGGCATAATTTCAAGAAATGTGTTTAAGCAATCGAGAAAAACTGTAATATGTTAAATTGGAAACATTGCGAACCCCTTTACCTCTTGCAAATACAGCGTATTCCTGTTAACATAACTCACCTCGCTGGCCACTCTGTCTGTGCAAGCCTGACTGACTGTCTGTTGCCCTAAGCCATTTTCACAACGACACTACTTATCATTCTCTTCTTCTGCGGTTTCTCTTCTTGTATTTCTCGGTGGCAGGTTTTGCTTCTTCCGTGTGCGTTTACCTTGCGTCAATGTCTGTGGCTTATGATGTAAACTCACTGTAAGGAGGAGGAGCTCTTAACAACGGTGACGAAGAAGAACGTCAATCTTTATATGCTTGTGCCATCTAGTGGTTATTTGTGGTAACGATTAGACATGTAATACACAAATGAAACATTTACATTAGAACCATAAACGCAAAGGAAATACGAATGCGTTTTAAACAGAGCTCTTAGAATCAGCAATATCAGACAACACAGGAAACATAAATAGTGTGAATAAACATTTTATTGTCAAGTATGCTTACACGCAAGCACGCACACACACAAGGAATTTTGATTACAGCTTCCAGAGTACAGATTCATTAAAACACATACAACGAATGAAAACAAACTCACAATACTAAAGAGAAGTGAATGATATGTCTTAACGGGATTATCGTCTGATGTTCATTATCGTTGTCGTCATGTTTGTCATTTATGACTTCTGAATAAACCCCTAGTGAGTGAAAAGAGCTTGTACGTGTGTTACTGGAGCAAGCCACGTAAAAACACATTAAAAATGCACCATATACAGTACAATTACAATAGTATGATGCACATAGAATATGCACATGCGTATTTAGGCACGTGTATGTAAACTATGTTCTGTTGATCTCTTTCAGGCGAATTCACCACTTTGTCCAAAGATACTCGTAGTTTAAAGAAAAAACAGGATAAAGAGAAAAACAGTCTTTGTATGACAGCGACCTGTGAATAATATTCCAACCTGAAAAAAAACATTACAATGTGATGGTAAAAATAGTCATTCATATGTGCTATTGTTTGTCTACCCACAAGCATTTATATTCACAACAATAGCATTGATTTGTACAAAAAAAGAGCAATACTATGAAGCTTAAAAGAAAACCGAGTGTGTGTCCTGTCATTCTCTGGAGACACAACTTATTACCTTGCCACTCAGTCAGAACCTCTAACCCAGATGCCTTACCTCCAGTTTAGGGCATTGGAATTTAGAATAGGGATAAAGCCTTTCAGAGATGTGATACTCCATGCATTAATTGTATTGTACAAACATGGAAATGTGTATATTTATGTGATAATGAATTGGTGATGAGTCTTTTATAAAGACTGGAAATGCTTAAAGGTTGTTCCATTACTTATAACCAGTAAACAAAAATACATAAAAGTTGTGATGTCTGTTACCAAGGACGGTGTTGGCTATGTGGAATTTATAAAAAAGTTTATGTGAATATTCTATTCCAAAAATGTAATTAATTTAGATTTATTACTAATGCACTTTTATAATTTAGCATTGTTGCAAAGCAGCTTTACAGTGAACTCATATTAGTACAGACAGTAAAGGCAAAATAAAAGGTATAGAAATGTAGGAAAAACATGACCATTACCTATTATTATGTATAATAATACATATTATTATGTCTAGCTGTAACCTATTTACTGTATCCTAATTAATTTTGAACGTGTATGGCTGAAATCATTAATTTTCTAGTACATAATAGGCACACACCCCAGCACCCGAAAACAGTCTGTAATAATACACTGTTATTTATTGTGATTCAATTTGAAAAAATGTGTTATGTGTCTTCAGTGCACAATGAAAAAAATTTGTTAATGGATTCACCCAGTGTTGAAGTCTCGAGACTCGGACTCGGTCTTGAACTCGGTCTCGAGACCCTGTTTTAATGGTCTTGGTCTTGTCATGGACTTGTGTGCATTTTGACCCGGTCTCGACTCGTACATGTTCGAACATGTCGAACATGTTCGGAATTGGACTTATGCCCGAGTCCACTCGAGTCCCAGCAAAAATATTAAATACATTGAAAAGACGTCCCTTCATGGGCCAAAAATGAAAGTTGTTTTTATAGCTTTTCATGGCGTCTCCTGATTCTCTAATATTGATGTCCAGTCTGTACAAAGTAAAAACTGGTTGAAATTTTGAGTTTACACATTTACTCTTGAGTTTACACACAGACTCTTTGAAATAAACTGAGCTGAATGATTTGAGTGCAGTAAGATAGCAAGCAACCATTGAATCAAGGTTAAAAATTGATGATTTGTCAATGTTCATTGCATTGAATCAGTATCACTTTTGTACCTGCAAAAATCACCATTATTGTGATCTTTTTTAGCTTTAGTTGAGCTCTTGGCTCTTCTATTTTAATGTTAAATTGGGTTTCCTTCAGCCATAACTGTTTGTAAAAATAAATTAGTTGTGGCAAAGAGATGACTACTTCTGAATGGTAATGCATGCATTTTGAAATTGTTTAGATCACTGTTAATAATTGGGTTTGTTTAATTAATGTGTCAGCTCTGTGGATCTGTAGCTTGATATACTGTGATTTTTTTAGGAATTAACATATTCACAATCTGTTAAACCACTTTAACACACAACGACATCAAGAATCTGCATATGAAACTCAACAATGGTGACAATCAACAAAAGAAAGCTTCATGCTGCAATGCATGCTGGGTGATCTGTTTATCTGAATTATTTTGATGATTGTCATCATTGTTGAGGGTTGTATGATGAGGGTTGAGGTCAGTGAAATATGTTTGTTTATTTTCTCTCAATACTTGTGCATTGACTAGCCAGAGCACTCAGACCAGTCATCAATTGATCAATAATGTTTAAAACTAATACATTTTATTACAGCCTGACAATTTCCATGAGAACAACCCCAACTTTTGTAAAAGCATTGTCTTTCACAGAAAGCACTGTCTTTCACAGTGCACAAGTGTTTTTATAACACTACTACATGACCTGAACGAATTAAGTTAACAAAAGTCAAGGATCAAGAGCCCAACTAAAGCAAATACTGATCACAATAATGGTTATTATTGTGGGTACAAAACTCATTTCACAGAGTCTCATTTCATTTATTTCCATGTGAAAACTGAAAGTAGTCTGATAAACTCCAGATTTGAACCAGTTTTTACATTGTACCAAGGTCCCCTGTACGTCAATATCAGACGTTCAGAAAACGTAATAATGGGCCAATAAAGGGACATCTTTTCAACATCGAAAGATGCAGAAGAGACGTCTTTTGGACATATCTTTGGTCAGGGGGAAGTCATAATTGTAATAAAATTACCTTTACAACACTTACTATGTGGCCTTTTTTACCCTCAGCTAATAATATTTTTAAACTAATATCAGTCTACATTTAACATTTAACATTTAACATATTCTTGAAGATTTCTATAGGTCTCGTCTCAGATCTCTTGTCCTAGGACTCGGACTCGACCCTCTCTGGACTCGGTCTTGACTCGAACTCAACCTACTCTGGACTCGGTCTTGACTCGAACTCGACCTACTCTGGACTCGGACTCGAATGAGCTGGTCTCGACTACAACACTGGATTCACCGAACCTTGAAAAATATTGCAGAACAATGCACAAAGATATCTCACTATACCAGCTTCCAATACCAATAACGGGAGATCTTCTGTACACTGACCCTGGTTCGAGCCCCTTCTGGGATGGAAAGCCTTTCTGTATGCAGTTTGCATCTTCTCCCAGTGTAAGTGTGGATTCTGTACACCTAGCAAATCATCCATACAAAACTGTTGCTTTCTTTTATGTTTTTTTTAACAAGCAAACAAGTCAAAAGTTAGTTTGGCTGTATGGTCATCAAAAAGTTGGCCATCCTGTTGCTCACCCCTCCATACCTAAACAACTAACACACTGGAAATAAAGAAGACAGAGGTTAATGCCAATATTTGATAACAAATAACCAATAAAAACATTGACTTCATTCCACTACACACAGGTTGCCTTTATAAGTCTTAAGGATGTTATGAAAGTA
>NC_079894.1:26233951-26235394 GCF_024868665.1 Triplophysa rosa | reverse complement strand
AGTAGCATAGCAACACAGATAAAACTAATGGCTGAATCCGCTTACTCTTACTGCGGCACACTGCTGCTTTAAAGCTAAACATCGACCTCCTTACCTTAGTTTTCACAATTTCCTGATACAAACTTATTTGAGGAAAGCATGGGTGAGACTGATACAGTGAGATGAAGTACATTCTTTTAAAATAACATGCAAGAGTACGCTTGTTTGCAGTATGTGATTCGAAACGGAGGCCGTTTATCTCTTCAACTTGCTGAAATGTTCCTATAAATACATTTTCCATCCAAATGCATATTCTGAATGATAAATACATTTATTTCCCAACCTTCTTATTACTCTTGATCAGGCATACTGCTTCAAATACACAATATATAACAGCGGTGATGAAATGATAGCTACATACAAATCTGCAGCTATGTGGCTGTGGCACAGCTGTAAATTGTATGAAGAACTTTCATGTTATGCAGTAGGTTCTTCCTTAGTTTTGCTTTAATAACACACACATGGCTTCACAATTAGATTGTAGGAAGTTAATTTATTCAGTACTTTCCTACAATCTAATTGTGAAGCCGCGTGTGTGATTGACACAATATATTGAAATGAAATAAAATAAAGGAACGTTGGTGTTACATATTCTCTTTGTAATATTTGACTGGGAAAGTCCTCGTATAATAAACTACAGCAGCTGGTTCTTGTTTGGTTTTCCAAGTCTTTCAGGAGGTGAGCATGCAGTCCGTAAACGTGAAGTGCAGTGTCCAGCCATCTCTGGAATAGTGTGGGAGCTGTATATTTTTGGTACTGATGTTGTTTTCACATGAAGTTTTGTTTTCCATAAAGTCCCCCAGAGCCTTTGTTATGTAGTAGAAGAACATGGCTCATTAGCAGATCGTGCAGTGATTTTCAGAGCATCATCTCTAATCTAATTGACAGTGATATGGTAATGCCTGATTGGTGGATTGGTGTTAATGGGTGTCATACATTGAATCTTTCAAGCCTATTAACAAAGGAGGGTTAAGAATAGGAAAGTTTCCTCACTTGCTCCAAAACTGCTATGGTGATCTTGTCATTACATGGCTGGTAAAATTGTTCTAAAAATGTTATAAAAAGATTTTGAACCCAGCAGCTAATGAATACCTGTTTGCCAATTTCTTTTGTTCTGCTTCATGATTCTAACCCACTGCTGTATTAGCTGCTAAATGCAATCAAACATTTAATCTCTGAGATGACCCCACAGCAAACAGGCCTGTGGTTCTTTTTCTCTCCCTCTTGCCTAGTTCATCTAATTTTTCTTTACAGACTCATCTATTTAGCAGTTAAAGGGACACTCCACCCAAAATTCTGTCATGAATTACTCAACCTCAAGTTGTTCCAAACCTGGATAAATGTCTTTGTTCTGTTGAACACAAATAAATATATTTAGAAGAATGCTAGCAACACAGCTTTTTG
>NC_079894.1:26223596-26229001 GCF_024868665.1 Triplophysa rosa | reverse complement strand
GGGGGTCGATGAAGCAGATCGTTCCCTTAGTCCCCATGTCACGGTCCCTGGGAGCTTGGCTCGAGCTTCCCACACCGTCACGGTGGCTGAGAAGGACGATCCGTCTCGGCTACGCGATCCAGTTCGCCAGAAACCCGCCCAAGTTTCGGGGCATCCTCGTCACCTCGGTCAGAGGCCGGGATGCTCCCGTACTACGGAGCGAGGTCGCCCTTAGCCGAGATGTCCAAGGGGTTTTACAGCCCTTACTTCATCGTCCCCAAAAAAGGCGGGGGGGTGCGCCCCATCCTAGATCTGCGTACCCTGAACAGACACCTGCACAAGCTGCCGTTCAGGATGCTCACGCAGAAGCGCATCCTGGCATCTGTCAGATGTCAGGATTGGTTCATGGCAATCGACCTGAAGGACGCTTACTTTCATGTCTCGATTCTCCCTCGTCATCGCCCGTTCCTACGGTTCGCTTTCGAGGGTCGGGCATATCAGTACTCCCCTTCGGTCTGTCTCTGTCTCCACGAGTCTTTACGAAGATCGTGGAGGCCGCCCTCTCTCCCCTCAGGGAGAGAGGTGTGCGGGTACTCAACTATCTCGACGACTGGCTTATCTTGGCTCACTCGCGAGATCTGTTGTGTGCACACTGTTGTGTGCTCCGGCACCTAGATCGATTTGAACTACAGGTCAACCGAGAGAAGAGCATGCTCTCCCCCGTGCAGAGCATCCTCTATCTTGGTATGGAACTCAACTCTGTCACCATGACAGCGCGACTGTCCGCAGTACGCGCCCAGTCGGTGTTGAACTGCCTGGATCATTTCACGCAGTCGGTGGTTCCCCTGAAACTATTTCAGAGGCTCCTGGGACACATGGCATCCTCGGCGGCGGTGATACCCCTCGGGTTGATGCACATGAGGCCGCTTCAACACTGACTCCTGAGTCGAGTTCCTTGGGGAGCGTGGCACACCGGCAGCAGGCAGATGGTGATTACGCCTCGCTGCCGACGCACCCTAACCCCGTGGTCTTCCATGGCCTTCCTTCGGGCAGGGGTACCCCTAGGGCAGGTTACGAGGCATGTCGTGGTGACAACAGACGCCTCCCTGCATGGTTGGGGTGCAGTGTGCAACGGGCACGCAGTGTCGGGGCTTTGGACGGGCCCCCGCCTGCGCTGGCATATCAATTGCCTAGAGTTGTGGGCTGTGCTACTTGCACTGAAGAGGCTGCAGCCTCTCGTGCAGGGCAAGCACGTGCTGGTCCGGTCGGACAGCACTACTGCAGTAGTGTATATCAATCGTCAGGGTGGTGTTCGTTCACTGCAGTTAACACGACTTGCCCGACGCCTCCTCCTGTGGAGTCAGCAGGTGATCCGCTCCCTGCGTGCCACGTATATCCCAGGTGACCTGAACCAGACAGCCGACGCGCTCTCTCGTCAGTCTACGCCTCGCGGAGAGTGGCGACTCCACCCCCGCGCAGTCCAGCTCATTTGGGTGCAGTTCGGGCAGGCCCAGGTAGACCTGTTTGCCTCCCTCGAAACCACCCATTTCCCGCTTTGGTACTCTCTGACCGAGGGACCCCTCGGCACGGATGCCCTAGCGCACAGCTGGCCGCGGGACAAGCGGAAGTACGCCTTCCCCCCAGTGAGCCTCATTGCACAGACCCTGTGCAAGGTCAGGGAAGAGGAGCATCAAGTGTTACTCGTTGCGCCACACTGGCCCAACCGGACTTGGTTCTCGGAGCTAATGCTCTTGACGACAGCTCCCCCCTGGCCGATTCCCCTGATGAAGGACCTGCTTTCCCAGGGGAAGGGCACGTTATGGCATCTCAGGCCAGACCTCTGGAACCTCCATGTCTGGCCCCTGGACGGGACGAGGAGATCCTGAGTGGTCTGCCCCCGGCGGTGGTAGCTACCATTTCTCAGGCTAGGGCACCTGCCTAGGCGACTGTACGCCTACAAGTGGCGCCTCTTCTCGACCTGGTGTGCTTCTCGAGGAGAAGACCCACTGAGTTGTGCGATCGGGTCCGTGCTGTCCTTCCTACAAGAGAGACTCGAGACTAACCTCTCCCCCTCCACACTGAAAGTGTATGTAGCCGCCATTGCTGCTCATCACAACTCATTTGCTGGAAAGTCTCTAGGGCAGCACGACCTGGTCATTAGATTCCTAAGGGGTGCGAGGAGACGTAACCCGCCTGTCCGCACTCCATACCCTCTTGGGACCTGGATGTAGCCCTGTCAGGCCTCACCAGGCCCCCCTTCGAGCCACTAGGGGATGCCTCTCTTCCTCATCTTACGATGAAGACGGTTCTCCTTTTGGCGCTCACCTCCATCAAGAGGGTAGGGGATCTACAGGCTTTCTCCGTGTCCCCTGACAGCCTAGAATTCGGACCCAGGGATTCTCACGTTATCCTGAGACCTCGGCCCGGCTACGTGCCCAAGGTTCCCACCGCTCCCTTTCGGGACCAGGTGGTGAACTTACAGGCGCTCCCCACTGGGGAGGAAGACCCAACCCCGTCCGTGTTGTGTCCAGTACGCGCGCTGCGCCTCTACTTAGACCACACACAGAGTTTCAGGAGCTCGGATCAGCTCTTTGTCTGTTTCGGAGGTCAGCAACAGGGGAGAGCTGTCTCCAAGCAGAGGTTGGCCCACTGGATTGTGGACGCTGTCAAGACAGTTTACCAATCCCTAAATCGCCCGTGCCCCCTAGGAGTGAGGGCCCACTCCACCCGGGGTGTTGCCTCCTCTTGGGCCTTGGCACGGGGGGCCTCTCTCGCAGACATTTGCAGAGCTGCGGGTTGGGCTACACCCAACACCTTCGCGAGGTTTTACAACCTCCGTGTAGAGCCGGTGTCAGCCCGCGTCCTGCATGGCCACATGTAGGACCGGCAACTGGTAGGGTGTACGCCTGTTCGGTTCTTTTCCCCTTCTCTCGAGTGGGTCAGTATACCGTTCAGCCTCCATTCTTTCCCCACTGGGCGAAGAACAGGCACTCCATCCAACACTAAGCAAGCACCCCCTGGGGCGGGCTGGGCAGAGCAGCCCTGCCCCTTAGGCCGGGTATCACCTGAGTTATTCGCAGCATAGCTCTAACCGGACCTAGTGCTACCAGACGTTGGAACTCCCCAGCAGGGCGGTTCCGTCTGATGTATCCTCATGCTGGTTCCCACCTTGGTACACCTCGCGGTGTTTCTTCAGCCGCACTTTCTTCCCATGAGTTCTTCCCTATCGGTGAGACCATGTTGGTATCTCCACTATTCTCCTCCCTGCGGTAGGAAGTGGTCTCTGTAGCGCATTCCCCACTTGAGGAGGTAGCGCTTACCCAGTGCCTTACGGTTCCGGGCGGCTTCTCGCTGTTAGAGAAACAAGGCCGCCGCCTGTGAGGCCGAAGGTAGGGGCCTTCCCACCTTTTTGAAAGCTCTGGGACCCCCTACCTACCCACTGGTAGGTTACAATTCGCGGTAGCGTCGGCTGACACGCCCAGGCCTGTCACCGTCGCTTCGTTGAGGTTGTGACAGGGCACAGTGTTATGGCGTTTTCCATTGGAACCCCATCTGTCGGTTCTGTTGGTTCGTTTTTCTTCTAGGCTATTGTTTATTGGTATCTCAGATCCGCTGGTCGCAGCGGATGCTTCTTTCTTTCCCAGTATAGTTTGCTGCGTGTGCACATAAGTACGCTGGGTATGTAGGCAATCTACGCTATGATTTTTTTTTCAAAAAGTATTGATCACGGACTTTCAATGATTAATCGTTGAGCTGTGATTCGTCACATACTGCATGTCAACGTTTTTCTAATAATTTGTTTTGTTCAACAAAATAATATATTTTGTTGTTGATAAATTTAATTTGTTGTGGTTAAGTGGCAGACCTCACTGAAAAATTATAATAAACTGTGATCCTTCACAAGTATTTTTTGGTTGGATTGGCTCGTCATTATGAGACACTTAAAATGTTGTTTCTGTCAAACTGGACTGCACCCATAGGATGGACACCAGGATTGTCCCTCCTGTTTGGGTATGCAGCATTTATTAGATGATATTGAGAATACCTGTGCAGCAGCAGTAGGATTAACTCTACAGGAGAGAATACATAGAGTCAGACATTCAACTAGCGGCAGCAATGAAGTAGGTTCTGATATGGCACGCTCTGGGAAACACAAGAGAGTTGATGTCCCTGATAATTCTGCTGGACCTTCACGACCTGGTGGGTCTCAGGGCAAACTTGTTAGGACTACGATAGTCCAGGATTCTAACGATGACACTCAGCTATAGATTTTGACTACGCTACGCGATCAAGCTAGTAAGCTTGAAGCACGTGCCCCTGCGGTGAGCACAAAGCCTTTTACGCCTCCGGTTACAACCTCATCTGATGATAAGTCGGTTCCACATCAGACAGAGGTGCATGATCTCACAGATGTTGTCTCTCTACATGCTAATAATTCACTTTGGGGTAGTGAGGGAATGCCTGAAGAGGATGAGGAATCTAAATCGGGTGCTTCTGAAGGAGGAAGCCCGAGCTGTGATAATCTTTCTCGTTTTCTTAGCGCAGCAAGAATTTTAGGGCTTGATACGCAGGTAGAAAGTACAGCCCCTGTCCCTCAACAAGGTGTATGGACAAGTATTTCTCGTGCTCAGCCTCCCATATCTATTCCGGTAGCTGAAGATTATTCGCAAATGTTGAGGAAAGCTTAGAATAATCTGAAGGCTGCACACCAGTTTAATGCTGGTTGTAGACCATTTGTTAAATTAAGTTATGCTTCTGAAACTGGTATGGGGAACATGCCTTCAGTAGAGCGGAAGATTGCATCCCTAACTGCTTTGGGTCCCGATCAGGTCACAGATAACCCTCGATGTCCCGGAAAGGAATGTCAGAAGACAGATCGCCTAATGTGCCAGGCATACAATGCAGCCACTCGAGCAGCCCGAGTGGGGAATGCATTAGCAATACTTCTGGCTGCCTTAAGAAAGGTAGTTAGTCCAGAAGATCGTGATGCTATGAATTTAGTTGACACAGCACTCGTCACACACTCGCAACTTACCCGAGATATTGGCGCGGCCATGTCCTCAGCAGTCTTAGGCCGAAAGCAGATCTGGCTGGCCCAGACATCTTTGCCCGAGACTATTAGGAAGGATCTGACTAATATGCCAGTGATTCATGGCAGGGTATTCCATCCTGATTCACAGTCTTTATTAGATACCGCTGATCAGGCTAGACTCAACTCAACTTTATTTATATAGCGCTTTTACAATTTTCATTGTTACAAAGCAGCTGTACATGAGACATATTGACTATAAGCAAAATAATTAAAGTTGTACCTGCAAAAACAAGAAAAGGTTGAAAACACAGAAGACAGACATACCCACATACAAAACACTCCACACACACAATATGCACACGTACTAACACACATAGACATAGAGACACACACA